>NW_020449252.1:956309-1168744 GCF_003343035.1 Apteryx rowi | reverse complement strand
GTGGTGCCCAGCGACAGGCCGTGAGGCAACGGGCACAAACTGAAACACAGACAGTTCCATCTGAAAATGAGGAAAAACTTTTTCACTGTGAGGATGACAGCGCACTGGAACAGGTTGCCCAGAGAGGTTGTGGAGTCTCCTTCCCTGGAGATATTCAGAATGCACAGGATTGCATCCAGGCGCGATGTGCTCTAGGTGACCCTGCTTGAGCAGGGGGGTTGGACTAGATCTCCAGAGGTCCCTTCCAACCTCAGCGATTCTGTGATTCTGTGAACTTTGATATCACTCGCAAGAAGGAAACTCTTTTAAATAAAACTCCTTCATATGCTTGAAAATAAAGCTATGGCTTTTAATCCTCTGTCATTTACACTTTTAAAATGAGAATGTTTTTCCTTAGTATTTTCAGAAAAGAACAAGCATTGTTAGAGAAGTAGATGCTACCTTCTGTTTGTCAGACTTGAGGACATCTTTTGTAAATCCTCATGTAGTTCTTACATGGCTGTTGCAATCTAAACGATGATTTGCCACATCTCTCCTCAAAACAAGCTTCTGCTGTTGCATATTTCTCTTTATACATGTATCAACACAGGCACATAGGTACTCACACCCACACAGACACGTGTATTTTATTTAATGATTTGAAATAAATAGCTATGGGGAGGGAACAGTTTAACTGAAATTAACTTCAGCCTAATGTATAGTGATTATGTAAACAAAATGTATTCTCTGAGTCTGAGCATGTTGAGGAGAAATCAAGATTTTACAGCAGTCTGGTCAGATTGAGTTAAGTGCTCATGAAGTTACTAAAAGTCTTGTTAGTCTTCTCCTGAGAAGTCCACCTTAGAACTGTTTGTTAAGAATGATTTTAATTTTCAGCAAGACTGTAGAAGAAGAAGAGTGATTTTAACAAAATGCTGATTTTATAACTTAATGACTTCCACTTTCAGAATAAATGCCTATAGATGGTGTACCCGAGTGGGAAGCTGTACATTAAAATACTTGTAAAACAAAGATTCTGTTAATGTGACTTCTAATTGCAGATAATGTGTGTGTGTGAATATATCCCTCTTTGAGGTTTCTTGCTGCTCCCAAAAAAATGCAGATACTCTTTGTTTGCCAGGAAGTCTGATTATATTAGCTATATCAGCGTATCAGTGCCTGCTTCTCCTTAATATAATTGGAACTAGGTTACATGAGATGCTCTTGGACACAAAATAGACCTGCTAACCTATAAACATTGAATTTYGGAACTTTTCTCTAATGGTGGAAATATAGATTATTTTCCAAATGATAAGATAAAACACTTTGTTCATTTCCTCTTTCTCTCTTTTTCATGTTTTCTTTCCCCTCCCTTCCTTTTATACTCACTTCCCTATCTACTATGTTTGCCAGGTCTTCAGGGTTGAGCAGAGAAATGGCAAGAATGAAACAATCAACCTTCCTTCCTACTGTTCTCTTTCTCTTCCTAGTATTTTGCTCCAGGGTACCTGGAAGTTTTAAACTTCATTAGGTAAACAGACAACTGAGGACACTGTCTTTGACAAATTATACTGACACAACCAGTTAGGCATTGCCAACAAATCATAAATTTAACACGGGGACCTCCTAAGTCAAGTATTAGCTTTTGRATTTTCCTAGTTGAACCTGTGACATGATGATTCTTCTGAAAAGGAGAAGAATTGGGCAATACACATTCAGCAACAGATACTCTGGTTCTTATAAATGCAGAATAAATGATGACCAAAAAAAGTCTATCATGCATGCAGAAGCCATATATATTGTTCTTACTAGAACAATAGAACCATATTTTCTAATTTGCCATGTCTTAAATCTTTTGTTATGTATCTGTTGCAATTTGTATTTTTGAATGAATGTTAATTTTGATGATGCTCAGCTAAATACTGGGAAGTGGACCATCCCATCACACTTGTGAATTATTCATGCTTCYGGTAACAAAAATTTTTATGTCAGTTTACTGAAATTTGTGGTTTTCAAGTAGTCCCACTGAATGTGTGGCCCAAGAAGTTGCAATAGCTATCTCTTGTCAAAGGCAATCTCCAAGCTTCTAGCTGTAAAGGAGGAATCCCAGAAACCCTAAGACTCTAGCCAAGTCTGTCCTCAGTACTTCCAGCTTCTCTCATCACAGACCACAGCCCTGACTGTGACTGCCCCAGGCTTTCCAACATTTGAATTAATTTTTTAGGGTTCTGGGAAAACTTGAGCTCCTTCTTGTGTTGGGGCTTCCCGGTACTGGTGCCAGAAGGAAAGTCTTAGCTTGACTGGGAAGTCCTGAAAAAGCCAGGCTTGGGGAATTGTGCATAGATGGTCCGTACAGTGTCGAAACTGAGTTGTTTGCATAAAACATTTCTTGTCCACTTAACTGACTGGGGAAAAATTGTTATTAAATTGCTGGAGAGTCTGAGAGGTCTTAGGTCAATTGGGCCTCAAGGTACCATTTCTACGAAGCAATAACGGATGGAAGGTATCTGTCTTGGAAGCTTGCCTAAAATTATAGTGATGATGATGGGAAGGGACCTATTGCAAACAAGTAGCCTGGTAGCTGCCTAGCAGAGACAGTTTGTTTGAAATCAGTATGCCCAGCTATGCTTACAATTGTGAAAGGGCGTGAAATGTGAAATTCACATTACAAATGCGAAAGGGTGTCAGTCAGATGTAAAAACTGTCTTTCCTCAGAGTAACAAAACTATTTTGATTTCACAAAATTTGTAATAGTACTGCTTTAGGAAAAAAGAGAATTCAGTATTTTGATGTTTAGTGAGATCCTATTTAGTTTTTTGGCAACATCTCTTGAAAAAAACATTTATTTGTGGAAAAACAAAAGCATTACCTAGAGTATTACTGTTGGTGAAGGCATCTATAACTGTATCAAATGAATTTGTACATAAATGATTCCTAAATGTGTTGGATAATTCCATCACTCTTCTTGACATAGACCAAAAATGCTGGCAATTTTCAGACCATTCCTGAAAACATCATTAGCTTAATCAATTATTTTCTATATGAAACCCCTCAGAAGGTAAATGTTATTTCTACTTTCCTTGGTCATTGTATGGCCTTGATCTATCTACTGAACAATATAATGTAATATTTATGTAAACTGTGTAGATTTTTTAAACAAAAATTACAAAATATCACTGCGGCAAGGAGATATAAGATGAAAAATTGAAATAATGAGCTGCATTAAGCTCAGTGAAGCTTATATACCTTGATAAAAAACAATAATGGTGGGTTTTGCTTTATAAATTTGAATTGATATCAATGAAACTAGGCAGTGAGACAGAAATGAATTTGCATTTCATTGATATAGCTCTCAAAGGGAAATTCCTGTAAACAACACAGCAAAGTAGGAGTTTGGAATATGCTAATTATTTTCCACACTTCATCAGTCCTTTGAACAATAAACACTTCACCCCAATTAAAACACCACCCTGGGGATATGGCTGACCCTTGTAAGTGTGACAAAGCGAAGATGCTAAAGATAGCAGCAGTGAACATGACAATGACAGTACATGTAAGTGTCCTTTGCCACTTTAATGTGGTAATGAAATTGCAGGAAATAAGATTAAATACTTCCACTCAGAGCAAAATTTTCTGCCAGCTATTAATTCTGGAAGTTTTCTGTAGAATTCACACAAGCCTTTGTCATATCACCTTTCTCTATCAGTAGATTAAGTAAACAATGAAAGGATTTTTTTATTTGTTTGGTTTTGGCCAATTCTGGAATGTTTATTCAAAGCAAATCCTTTGCTTAGAGGTACAAATATTTTACTTAATAAAATAATGCTAAGGAGTCATTGATGATTGATTTCTCTAAGGTTAACAGCATGTGTTTATGTCTTCTTAACCTGATAATAATAGAGAAGATCAATTAGAAGAGGCTGAGGAAATCCATGTGAAAAATAGCATTTTTTAAAAAATATGTTCCTCTGTTTTCCAGGCTTTTCTTTGTAGTAGCAGATGAAGTCCCTTAATGGATTTTGTATCTTTTTTCCAAGCACTTCTATATCTTTGGTACCCTCTGCCTAGAATTTACCACACCAAAAATTATGAAAATTGCTACTGACCAGTGAAATCACTCACTAAAACCATCTATTCCACCCTTTACTGCTGTATGCATTGACAACTCTTTAGTGCTACCAAAGGACACTAAAGCATAAATTTACTGTCTCAGTTGTAGTATCTTCACAAGGTATATCTTCCTCATTTCTGTTTTTCTTGCCTTTTCAGTTAGGGGGAAAAATCTCTTAGATCTTTTAATTCAGTCATTAAGTGTTGTGCTTTGTGGTAATTTATTTACTTACTGTTGTTTCTGCTGCAAGTCGCTGTAGTCTTCCCTGGGTTTTTTTGGTCACTGAAGTTCAATCAGTGAATAAAGAAAGTTTAATTTTCTAGTCAAAATATCATTTATTTATAGCCTGATCCAAAACTCCTTGAACTTCAGGCAAATTACATCCATTAATTTTGCTACACTTTTCTTATCCTTTCATGACAAGACTTGAGTTAAGTTAAAGGGTAGAAATGGTCTTTCTCATCATACAAACAAGTAGGATGCTTAGTAATCTACTAACGATTCACCTGAGTTATGACCCGGAGTGTCTTACTGCGTGTCCTGTCACTTATCACCCTTCCATATATTCTTTGCCTTTTTTCTCTATTATTATGCTTTTCCTGCACTGTTTTAGGGATAACTGGTTTGTTGGCTGGACAGGTAGGTATTCTACCTATGTTTTCAATATGTCATGAACATTTTTTTTAACTAAGCATTAGGAGCAGGTGGGAGAAAGACAACAAAACAACATTCCTAAGGTTTAACTATTGCTCCTGTGTCAAAGCCCATGTGGCTCTGGAGCTTCCAAAGAGGTGAAGTCATTGTTGTCCCAGAGAAGAGAGACAGTAGGGCATATCTGGTTCTGTGATTTGTAACTGTGCCTCACAGGAGAGGCTGAAGGTACGGATTTATACAGGGAGTGCTCTAACTGTGTAGGGCTAGAATGAGGCCCAAGTGTCACTTCTGTGATTAAAGTAAAAAGAAACCAGTAAGAAGAAACTATTCACTTGCATGTATATTTAATGCTGTTCTACAGAGACCATGCAAACCCCACTTCACTGGACTATGATTACATTAGGATGAGTAACACTTTTGTGAAACACAATGCATATCCTTTAGAGTTACTCTTCACAAATCTGAATACTAAATTACTCTTGAGTACTTAGTAATTCTCTTCCAAATAAAGCTTTTGTAGCCATGCTAAATACAAAAAAGCTAAGATTCTGAGTGGAAAGAGGTGATGACAGCCTGTATTTTTCATGTTTAACTATTTTATAAAAATCTATTAATTGCCTCTGTCAGTTATTAAAGCAAGATGCCCTCTGTACGTATATCAGGATGACTGGCCTAATCAAGCTCAGCAAATTCAATGAATATTTTGCTAAGCTTAATTAAAATTCAGCCCTGCATTTGAGCAAGCCGCAGTGGTTTGGCAGACCTTCAAAGGGCTATACTGCAGCACAACAACAAAAAAGATAAAGGCATACAATAACAATAAATTTAATGCAAATGTTCCCATTACTCACAAATCAAGTCGGAAGTTGCTCCTTGAAGTATTTTCTGCTTTCTGTGGTGATAAAATTSAAATTTCTGGATTTTTCATTTTCAATCTCTGCATATGTTATTCTAATCAACATAACATTTTATGCTTCTAATGAAATTGAAATGAAATCATTCTAACAATTCAGAGCAATACTGTATGTACATTATTCCCAATATTGAGGAAATTTATTTTACTCGTGGATGACATTGCAAAATATGACTTTCATCGCATTTTTATCCCTTAATGGGTAATGCATCAGCTTGAGCAGTTACTCCTTTGAATTAGGAACATGAGATCCTTAAGGTATCCTCTTTATCTACTCTTCTTGATTCTATGACCCCAATTACAGGCTTCTCATAGCACTATGTAAATTACAGTTCTCCAACATTAAACATGAAATGGAGCCTTCCCTGCAGGTACTTCAGTTTTGATTTATAAACTAGAATTGCGTGTCTTTGGGAAGATCTGTTTTCTTTTTTTTTTTTACAAAATCTTTACTGTTCTCCACATATCCTAAATATCTTTGGAATGCTTATTTGTAGTTGTCCTCCTTCACAAGAAATGTTGTTTAGACTATTATTTCTTCAGGATTAGAATTTCTATTTGAAGAATGAATTGTTACAGTCACTTTCAATGTACAGGGCTCTGTCACAGAAATCATTTGCAGTGTACTCCCATGCCTCATACTTCATGATCTCCCATTATCCTTGTCACTTTAGCTTTGTGTTGTGGCATGTACTACTGGTATTTTGGCAATTTGTTTGCTTTCTTAGCAAACTCTACACTGACAATCAGTCTGGACTAAAGATTTTTTTGCCTTCAGAAAGGGAACTCTTGGAACAGTTAAGCCATTCCTTATCTTATGCAACAAAATAAGTTGACAACTACAGCGACAGATTTTTATAGTACCATTGAGAGAGCAAACTTTGGCAAACAAACCCATTTTTCAACCAGCAGAAGTAGAAGAGGAGAAAACAGCAAAAACTGAAGCTAATAGATGATGCTGTTGATCAGTATTCCTAGAATCAGGTTTTTGTCGTCAGAAATAGACCTCAGAATAATTTATAGAGAAAAATAGCAATTTACAGATAAAGAGTGATTGCAAAATCACACTTAGGAAAGGCATATTCCTAGCTTATGATGTATTGTTCACTTTGATATTTAATGTTTGCTAAACTTCATCATCTCTATAGTGGCTTGTACGATGAGAATCATAAATGTTCTGCAAGATAAATCAAAATCCGCAGAACTCTATAATGTATGATAAACCACACCTAGTAATAAGAGCATTATAAAGATAATTTTTCATGGGAAGATTAAAAATTCTCCTCTAACTTTAAATTCTTTCACTGAATGAGATTAAAAAGGTTGTTCAGTCAAATAACTTAAAGTGGTCCGAAATGAGAATAAAGTGGAATCCTTATTTACCTGAACTTTCTAAATCTTGACACAATAGAACAAGTAAGAATGCATTTTAGGCAGCTGCCTTGCATCACCACAGATGGACCCTCCTGCCATGTTTTCATTTCTATTTTCTGCAAATCAAATAATGGATTTTGCTAAACTACAGGCTCCCCTGAACAGATTTGCAGAGTGCGGCTTTTTCAACAGGTAACTGTTCAATAATCAGTCACTGCCCATTTCTCCCTCCTCATTCAGCCTTACTACTGTGTAACAACCAAGCCTTCAGGAACGCTACTGAAAACAGTTTACAATGGACAATTTGCGTATTTCTAGATACTGGTAAGAGGAACAAAAGGGAATTACAGGGCTTTGTTTTGTTTTGTTTTGTTTTGTTTTTTGAAGTGTAGGAAAGGCTCTCTTGTTAGATGAGAGAAATGGCTGAACATTCCAGCTGCTACAACATTATGCGAATACTGCCTACAAATGTTTTGAAATTGTTCTCGGAATAATTGTGACTAAATATGAATTCAGATTAAAAGCTATCCTTTATCATTCATTAATGTTTCCATGAGACTTGACTGAAGAGTCAAAGTTTTAGACTACCTGTAAATCTTTACCTTTATAAGCTATGTTTCTTTCTAACCATTTTTCCTAAATGACCCTTTGATAGCATGTAGAATTGATCACTATCAGTGAGAGTATCTCTTTGTTGCATAGTTTTTCTTCATAAAGGTGAAGACTCAAGAAGAGTTAGATTTTTAARCACCTGGCTTACCTCAGTTTTCTTTATGCCTTGAGAAGGACATGAAATAAAATGTGACTAAGACATTATGTTTGAAAATTTTCCTGCAGTAAATTAAAATATTTTACAGTTTCTTAAAACTATTTTTACCACATTTATTTCAAAAAAGTTCACGATGGAATTAACATATGCCTAAAATAACCTGTAATTTCCTGCTTCCCTAAGCATTGAAATAATTCTAGGTTAAATATCCCAGTTCATTCAATAACAAAAATGCATTTTTATAGATCTACATTAAATACATTAAAGATAAAATTTTAAAATAATGCAGTTCAGATAAGTTATAAAGGTAATTCAAATAGCTTTGTGGAGATCTGACTTTAGCATACCTCAAGAGTATGGAGTTTAGTTCAAGAGTGTGGAATTTACAGGGTAAGAATTCCTCATTCATACAAGTGACTGTATTTTCCTAAGCATGAAATTCTTGAGACTATATTGAAATAGGACGTTTCTTAGGTAATTACAACATCAGGACCCTAACTTTTACAAGGCAACAATGAAAAGTAAGTGGAACTGAGGAATGGGATTAGATCCCATTCCCTTTGCCACAGATGAAGCAAAATGTTCAAGTATGTATACATAATGTTTAAAGTGAGAGATGTTTCCATTTAATCAGATTTTCCTTGCAGAACAATGTTCCAGTGTACATAAAGCAATGCCACTGATTGAGATTCACCAAGATCTTTCCATATCAAGCTTGTCCCTTCTAGGTGAGCTACAATTTATCTTAAATTAAATACAGTTTCTGTATATTTGTACTTAATTTTAAAGGACAGAGGATTACCTTGGCCATACCCAACTAAACATATCTGCTGTTGTAACTTAATCAGTTGCTCATCTGCTGGTATTTGGGTGGGAGACTCCCTGGAAATCCCAGACAGAGAAACCAGAAACCATTTCCTTCATTATCACTTTTCCATTCTTTCCATATCTCTGCTGGGGGGGGGGGGGTTGATTCTTGCTGCTTTTTGTCAAAATGTAAATTATTTTTCTTTTTTTAAGAATTGCAGTCTTTCTTGTGTTTCCACCATCCTAGTGATACGACTGCTATAGACTTATATGTATACTTCTGAGATACTGAACTCAGGTTATAACTGTGATTCACACAGAGAAGAATATTTGGATCTACAGTACTTAAAGCTAATTTTAGAACTGGCGTGTGGGAGTGGTAAGGTGAACTTCTGAAGTGACACAGATGCAAAATGTTGTAATAAGCAAAATCTCGCATCAGAAATTGCACTTTACTTTTTTGTGCTTCCACTAACTGTAGCTGATACAGGGCTGCATACTGCGGGGTCTGGCTCCTGATTTGTTCTGATGCCTCCTTTTTTCGCCAGCATTTTGTCTTGATACTTTCTAAACTAGTGTTGCGAATAACTGCAGTGCAATAGGCACTGAATCAGTGGTTAATAATTAGAATCTGAAGAATCTGTTGTGATTTAGCCCTACTTATGATATCACATGTGGAAGAATAAAAGAATTAAAATCAATTAGCAGCAGAACTATGAAATGACTATACTATATACACATTTTCTTTTACTTGAGCTTTAAGTAAATTACTTATCTTCAAAAAAGAAAAAAGAAAAAAGAAAAAAGAAAAGGTTTCTGATATGCTGGTAACATTTGTCAAAAATGCTATACTAACCACAAAACTGACTATTTTGTTTCCAGTTTCAGTGCTCACAATTACTTTGTTCTTTCTCCTTCTCTGATTGTAGCAGCTTTCATCTTTATAAAAGGTTGCTTTTTACTAATCAGATGTCCAGGGCTTCCACAGTAATGACATAAAACAAAACATCCTGAAGCATTTTACTGGTTTGTAAAGCTTCTGTTTTTTTTGTTTTTTGTTTTTTTTTTTGGGGGGGGGTGTCTGCTTTAATAAAAACATTAGAAAAATGTCATAATTAGTGATACTCTGTAGCTCTTTCAGGTACATTTTTGCCTCAATATTCTGGATTAACACGTAGACCTTTCTGCAAGTCATGAAAGAAAACCAACACCGGCCTTATGCCTGAGTTTTGTTTTATTCTTAGATATCATTTTTATTTTAATTTGTCCAAAGAGACCTTATTAGATAAAGGAAATGTGAAATTGAAGAAGAARTGGTGAAGCTACCATCACAAAATGTTGATGTTTGTGAATATTTTAAAATACAGTTGAGGAGAGGACAGTTGTATCGCATTGAAGCATATTAAGGCTGAAGTTAGGAAGAATCAGTAATTCATGGGCTGTGGTTCAGCTCTACTCTACTCTAGAAGACCAAAAGAAAAGTATTTCCCTGACTGCTGTATGAATCCAAGACTGCATGTGCCCACCTGCCCCTCTGAAGAGGCAGGGGATGCTCATGTTTTGAACATAGCTAATCAGCTTGGAGGCCAGAGCTAGGGAATGGTTTTAGTGATCAGTGTAGTCAGTCTAAAGCCATGCCGATTTGTTTTGTGCCGTGTCAAGTCTCTCATCCAACTGAGTGGACTGGGTCGCGAGTACTATTGCCAGTCCAAGGGAAGAAGTCAGGTTTGACCCTTCTGTCAGCAGTGTAAGTGCAGATCAGCTCAAAAAAATCGGTTCTCAAAGCTGACCAGCTACAAGTAAAATGTCACTCACAGCTGGAATTAGCATAAATCACCTGTACAACATAGCCAAAACATGAGATTTTTGAATGACAGTTCTAACAATTCTTGGCACTTTGAACTTCCAGTGAACTTCGCAAAAGGTCTTAGCTGCATGTTCCAATCTCCCTGACCTTGCTGGGGGATGATTAATAGACAGCTATTAGTGCAATAGTTTAATAATAGTTAATAGCAGTTTAAGGTTTAAAGAAAAGGAGCCAGTTGAGGAACAGTGGCTGAAAGTTGTTCCTGTTTGTCTCACTACCATTTAGTGTTAGAACTGCAATTTGTATTCTGTATTTTCTGTTATTTTTTGAAATGACCCCCCCCCCCAAAAAAAAAAAAAAAAAMAACTTATAACTGGGCAAAAGTTACTAAGTTGTTCCCATGGCATTCGCACATGATAAAGGAAAGTCGCTGTATCAAAGCAAATTTCTGTCGCAAATGTAAAACCTGAAACARAGAGATGTGTAATGAGGAGCAGTGTTAGTAAGTAGCAATACCAGGGTTGTCTGTTGTTTATAATGGTACGATTATTTTATCATTAACATTGAAACATTAAGAATAATCTTATATTTTCTTTGGTAATAAAACAGAATTGTGGTTATGGTCAAAACAAAACAAAAAAGCCTGTCATCTGAATGCACAGTAATAGAAAATTTTTCAGATAAAAATACTGGGTTAAGCAGTAAATAAGTATTCTGCTTCAAGTACTTCAAGATCCACAGCTTAATAATGCCCACACCAGTGCTTGAAAGTCGTTCATGGACTTTCATAAACTCTATAACCAGTCCTAAAATTCTGCTGTGTATATAGTACTCTGTATAATTGCAAAAAATCCCAAACTAAAACAAAAAGCCTCTCTCCATTCATTTTCATATAGATCCAACCCTATGCTGCATTCACATCTCTGAATCAGTCTAACAGTACTTATTAACTGTACAGCCTGAGCTAAAACTGCTTATCATGTATGTATATCATGTTACATACATCTTTAAAATGTGCATATGAGGCTTTAATCTACTTTCAGATACATGAGTATTTCTTGCTGCTTATTAAATTATAGTAATTTTATTCAGCTGCATGATTTTATGAGGTGGAATTTGACAGAAGTGCATTTCAATATATATATAAATGTTTAATTGCTGTAAGCCTAAAAGTAAATGTACATTCTTTTAGGGAGAACTATGCTTTTTCACCCCGATATGTATAGATTGAATCACTTAATAGTGCTATTACCGATATTGATAATTTTCATTCCAGTTCAAATGATCATCTTTATATATAAGAGATGGAGGGTCAGGGAAGGGGAAAGTTACATTGTCTGCTTCTTTTTCATCGGGTACTGTGGCAAGAAGCATAAAGGCACTATGATTTGAATAGATTTCGCTGGTAAAAATATGTATTTTCTTCATTCTTGTTACTTTGAATCAAACATTCAAACTGACTTGTATATAGCTCATTTAACTTCTTCATGTTATTTTTCCTGTGCTTTAGTGTTATATTTTTCAGAGAGCATGGGGGAAGAGAAGTACTTTACAATTAGCTAAATATTGTTTAAAACTTCACAAATTTGGTGAAACACATGGATATGAGCAGAAACTTAAGTTATTTTATAACTTTTGAAACCAAGAATGTGTCAGACTGGCTGCATTCATTCATTTGTTCATGTGCCTTTTATCTGATGATAACATCACATGTTTGTACACCTAGAGAGAACTGGTTATGGAATAATTTCTTGCTACAATGTCTTTAATTAGTTTCAAAAACAGTTGAATTATTAGGCCCTAACCTTACAAATTTCTTTTGGCTTATGCATTTAGGTAAAGTCATGTTGCTGTGAGGTTCTGTGTGGCACTAGACCTCTCACCCTATATGATAAATAGCAAGAAAGAGCCATAAAGAAAAAGGAATTTGTCTTCTTTTACTTTATTGATAACATAATTTATGATAAATTAATGATTGCAAAGTCTTCTGGTTGACTGAAGTACATTTTGATATGTGAGAAAAAAAAATATGACTATGACATTTACAAATAGAAAAGTATATGAAAACAGTTTATGACCATTTATTTCCCTGCAGTTCCACAAACTGGCATGCAGGCCTGTCTCCTTATGTTACTTTTTTTCTGAAGTTACTGTTTTCTTTTCTAGAATCTCTTTCAATTCATCATCATCCTTTAGCATGCTACTAGGAAGTCCAGACTGTTCAGCAATAGGAGCCAGATCCCAGCTTAGGGCAACATGAGTGCAGTGATAGGCACAACAGAAGATACTTGGCTCTTGGGTTTCACATACTTTAGGTACTCCTAAGCAAAGATAATCAAATGGGTGACATCCTATCCCACAAGGCTGATGTATCCCAATGGCTGTTAGCTGGACCACTGTAAGACAACTGTAGTTCTGGTAGAACACAGTGTTCTGTACAGGTATAATTAGGGTTAGATCCATTAAGGATTTTGCATTCCTGAAAGCTAGTGATAATGCATTTAGTGTCTGATTACCAAAACAAAATTCAGAGCTCTGGTTTAGACAGCTGTGTCGCATGTTGCATGAGGAAGGTTAAACATGTTAGAGGGGGATCTTAAATCACCAAAAGGCTGACCAAGAATTGCCCTGAATCAGTGTGTTCATTAGAACTCTCCAGTAAGATACAAATACAGCAAGTGTTCCTGGAATTCTTTTTTTCCAGAATCTAGACAACTCCTTTATGTAGCTGGAGCTTTCATCCAGGAGGCTCAGATTACGTCTGACTCATTCTGGAGGATTTCAACCCCTGCTTACATGGAAAGGAGCGCTCTGCGCTTCCTCTGTGTTGTGGTCCTGTGCTGGAAAAGAAGTCAAGATTCATTAGGTTAGGAAGAGGATGTGAAAGACAGTCATTCTCCCAGTAAGGCAATGGGTAGGTCATTCGGATGATTAGGAAAGTTACCAATTCTGCTCCTTGCTTCCAAGGACGTAAGATATATTTATACAAATTTACAGTCATTTAATTTGAAACTATTTCAACCAGCTGGGAATCAGAACCCATTTCTCCCTCCTCCTGAAATATTTGGGAGGATAAAAATAATTTACTTCCAACAACAAAGCTGAATTTCTGCTTCTCCACTGTTTGTAAACCTGAAACTTGATTTGCTTTCAACACGGTGACCCACTTTTAAAAGTGAGGATGAAGACTACCCACTCAAACCAAGTGGTCTGAACAGGCCACTGAGCAGAGAGTAAATTTCACCAGGCAGAGGAATGATACGGATTTCCTTTGTAGGGCAATTCCAAATAGTAGTATCGTACATTTCTTATAGCTTTGCTCTAGAAGAAAGCTGTATCTGCTTCTATAAATTGTCATAATACTGTATCACACACCCTTTAGATTAAAAGTTTAGGTAGACAAACATTTTGTTTTCCTGGATCATATTCCAGTTTCGTCCTGATCTAGGACCAAGGCATTTCTGGATATGTTTGAAATTAGAAGGAACATCAGAACTGAGAAGTTCCTGTGAAACTTCTGAGATAATAGCAATGATACCAATAATTAAGTACAGTAATTTAGAGTTAGATAGAAGACAAGGAGAAGTTTTCAGAATGATACCTTTTGTTTTAAAGTGTGTCCCTTTGGTATTCCCCTATTTTGAGAGTCTGCAGGAGCCATCTTAGTCTAAAGAGCTTTTCTGATTTTTCCTGTAAGATTCTCAAATGAGAAGCTCTGCTTTTCACTCTTAATTCATCTGATGAAAACTTGTATAATACAGATGCTGCTACTGTGTTACGACTATGGCAAAAAAAAAAAGACATGCCAGATTATTCTAATGATAGGTTAAGAGAACACAATTTTCTTTGTGCCAGATCTTTAGCTGCCACAAATGGGTCTACCTTCATTATCTGCAGTGGAGAATCTGTTCATTAACTTTCAGAAATGTTGGTGATACAATTTTTGAGTATCATATACAGAGGAGAGGACTGGAATCATCATAATATCTCAGTATGTAATTTGATAGATTTTAATGTTTCAAGATGTCAAAGTTTGTCCTAAGAAGTGGTAAAAAGAATGAGGCCTTTAGCTTGCTATTGAAACTTATTACTTATAAAAGTTTGTACATTAAAATCCTGTTGCAATATAAATTCTGTTTCACAGCTAAGAGAAAAAATGCTCAATTCACATCATTTAGTTATCCTACAATATTTTATTTATCCATCTGTAATTTATGCTAAAAGTGCTTGAGTACAAAGTTAGGCATTTCCTGATTAAATCTTCCTACTGTGATTCATTTTCTCTTCTGAAAGATTTTTTATTTTCTGTTAAGCCTGAAATATCCTGATCATTTTACTTAGGTTACCAAATTCATTCCTTCCATGTGTTGTACTTTTAAAAACACACACAGTGTATGTAGCTTCTGAGCTAAGTGCTCTGACTGAGTATTTTTGTGATGGAGTATTGTTTCAGGGAGGATTTTTTTTTTTTTCTGGCAAATGTTTTATATATTCCCTATTTTTCTGTGTTTAGGACTAAATCAGTCAGAGAGAACTATATTATATTTCTATACATTAAAATTATCTTTCCACTGAATGATGAAGATTGGTGTGGCTTTCTTCTCAGAAATATAATGAAGCTTACTCAGTCCTTAGGGAAGGTATCATTAATTGCTTGTTTTCCTTCTCCTTTTTGCGTTTTAGGTAATTCTTTGTTTGATAGCATCTTTCAAAGACATTGCAAACTTTTCAGACAAGAACATCCTTTTCTCTATTATGAACCGTTAAGTACATTCTCAGTGTTCCATCTGTAATAATCTATATTCTGTTAGATTTAATACAGCCCTAAGAAGGAAATGTTTGGGCTGTTTCTTCTAATACCTGCCATTTTACATTAAACAGCTTTTTTGAAAATGAGCTCCTATAGCTAATGGAGCTATAAAAAAAAAAGTATATATATAATACAGGGTTTCTTTGGTCAAGTAACCACCCATTTTACTTATTAATTTACCATATTTATGGGTCTTTTTATATGCAGTGCTAAAATGAGAGGTCACTGTGGGAAGCTGCTGCCAGTTGGCCCTAGGTATAAGCTTGAGGTCCTTTTACTATCTTCTCTGCAATTTTCGGAGTCACTTACACTCATCGTGTCTCACCTTCACCTTTGCWGACTAGAGTTTTTAAAAAAGGTCTAACTATGTGCTATGCAATTAACATTATGTTAATCAAAACTGATAATATTTATGATACTATAATTTTTCATTCAGACAGAGATTTCAGCATGATATGAAGTATTCGTGGAATCCTTTCTAAAAAGCTTTTTACATTCCAGAACTCATGTGCTTTTATCCTCTTGATATAAGAAATCAATGATATTTAATTTCTTTTATCAATCAAATGGAAAACAGCTGTTAAATTAACAAATATTTAAGAAGGTCAGTGAGGTGCCTGTCAACCAATTCATACTCAGTTTTTAAAGTTCTCAAAAAATATATAAGTTTAATAGACTTTCTGGAAATTCAGATATGGATCTTAGCATGATCTCTTCATTTAAAGACTGATGACACATGTTAAGATCTCTAATGCCTTAACCAGATTCCATACACGGACCCTTCTTTCATCTAGTTTCAGCTGCTTATACTTTATGTTTATATCCCATCATCCATTTGGGTAGGTGGCTTTCCTGACGTTTTTATTTTTATTTTTGCAGTTGCTACAGAATGCCACTCTGCCCTGGTCTTCTATGGAGAAGAAAACAAAGTGTTTAAAATTCAGTTGTCCCTCTTTGTTCCTCTTGGTGATACAAAGACATCTTTCTCCTTCCCTGTCACACATATTCTAACCCCTGTTTTTCAGGGATCATATTGCTATGATATTTGCATAAGACTTGAGAACAAAGTCACTTTCTAGAAACTGACTTTTTTATTTGCTTGTTTTTATGCTAAATTCATTCTCTGTTTGTTGAGATCCTCTCTCCTTTTGCTAGCTCTAATTTCTGTACAGCTTAAACTGTTGGCAGGAACCCCCAAAAGTACAGCATTACAGACATTCATGGGAACTGTGTTCATCCAACATATTCAAAGGACTCCAGTGATTATACATTTCTCAAGTTCCTGCAGCAAAACTGAGAACATCTCTCCTTCCAAGATGAGTGATGATACAAGTAAATCATTTGTGACCCCTGCAGCAATGCCAGTGCTGCAAAAATTCCTGTTATAGCCATTAATAGCCATAACATCCTGCATTCATAAATCATCCAGTTCTGTTTCTAACATTCTTGACTCCAGTCCCCAAAGAAAGAAGCTGCCACAGAGCAGAACTGCAGAAGGTTTAGGTGCAAATGCCCTAAATTCATCCCACTTCTCCCTGTTCCCTGCAACTGCTCTACTTGGTAAGGCTATCTGCAAACTTGCAGGTGAAAGAACAAGATATAAAAAATGAAAAGACACACAAATGTGTATTGCAGGTATAATGAAAAGACCTGATTTTTATAATATTTCAGAAGTAAAATTCTAAACGCAGTGATATGTATTGTGTTGACTTCAGAGGTATCAGTTTAAAGAGTGACTTCCAAAAGAAATTCATGAAGAAGAGGCTTTAATTAATGAAAACTTCCACTAGAATAGCAACAGAATTAGTCAGTACAGCTAGCTTCTGAGTGCTGAATAATTTCTTCCAAATTAAGGCTATCATAAACTGGTAGAGCTGGAGGAAAATATTAATAATGGGACCAGCTTGGGCAACCCAAAACAACTCACTCCTCAATAGTTTGGATCCTGAGAATAAGTTTTGCAGTCAGATTGAAAGAATCATCTCATCATTCAGGTTGTGTCCTAGCTTTGCCTCAGACTTTAGTGCTATTTACATTTGAAGGCAGAAATATATATTTCTAACATTATTTCTTGATGCACTTTTTAAGCTGTCATTGCATTTAGAATTCTTTTGTCCCTTCCAGAAAAACTCTTTCAGTCCAATACTGTCAGTGGCAAAAAATTCACACCATAAACGTGATAAATAATGAATGTATGAACTTCAAATTGTAATGTTCATTTTTTTATTTTTTCTTGTGATGCTTCTACCTGACTCTAACACATGTCCTGCAAAAGAAATCATATCCACTAACCTCTGGCTGCTGTACCTACGTGGACTGCACCAATGGTTATTACTGATTACAGCTATATGTGGCACTTAAATGGGAGACTTCTACTTTAATGATCTCTTTTTTTTTTTCCTCAGTCAGGCTTGAGCAAATGAATTCTGATTCATGATGTTAAATCCTTACTATATTACACTCTTAAGTGTACAYTGTGCATTGTCATAACCTGCAGCATGGGTACAGGTTGAGATGGAAATGATCCAAGAAGAAGAGGGAAAATTTGCAGTAAACGACCGTTTTCTAGGAGAGTTTTTCCTGCATGTTTGCCACATCAAATGGTTATGAGCTGTGTTAAATGAAACTTTTAATAGCAATATAGTAAGTACTATAAAAGAAGGATGATAAGCCCTAGCACTCAGATTGTGTCTAGAATAATTTTCGATGCTGTAGGTTATGCCAGGTGGATTCTAGCATCCTTTCCAGAGCTGTGCAGGTCTCACACAGGTTTGTATCTGCCAGACCAGTATAGATATCTTGCAAGTCCTAGGGCACTGAAAACAGTACTAGACATCACCCTCTGCAGAATTAATCCCATGAAGTGGGATGTCTCTGGCCATGGAAACCATCAACACYGTAGAATTCCCATAGAATTAATACCTCACGTTAGGCAACAGTTTGCCTTTTTCACAGCTCACTTTAACAAATGAATTCTGGATGTAGCTGGTTTCTATCTCCACTGAATTTAAGGAAACTGAATTTGGTAGTTTGGGAATGCCACCTGAACTATTCAACTCCCAGTATCCTGTATGCTCTCAACCTGACAGGTTTTTATTGTTTCAGATATTGTAAGCATAGTGCAAATAGGTGAAGTGACTTGCCAAAGGCTATACAGAAAGTCAAAACTAACAACGAAAGCCAGTAGTCTTGATTATTAATATCTAGCTTCAATGCGATTTCTGTGTTGCTACCCCCAGAGACACATTATCTCTGCTTATCCTTGACTATCTAAATAAAAGACTTGTCAGAATTGCCCATTCCATACTGTAACAGCTGATTTAGATGAAATGCTTTTTGACCTAATGAGTTTTCATTATGAAGGAGTTCACCAAAATTGTTTTTATGGATAATTTTTAATATATATTATTTGTTTTCAAAATTTCCACTTTTTAATCCAAATGTGTTTGGTTATTTTAATTTTTTTGTCTGTTTAAATTGTTTTTGAATGTACAAGATTTATAATGTGTCGTATATGTATGTGTATAAGTAAGGAGAGAAAGAGACAAAAAGGGGATTCCTGTCTTTCTCGTTCCATAAAAAATTCTAAAATTTAGAAAGCTTGCAAAAAGGAGCTTTAATAGAACCTTCTTATAGTGAATAACCCTGATTTTCTGGTCACTGTTTGTAATTAAAACAGCCATATTGTATAGTTGTTCTATCATTGGAGTAGCAATAATGTCATTCTGCACTTAGCTAACTGAGAACAAGAAATTGTCTAGTTGTTTAGCTTGTCGCGGCATTGACAAAGCATATCAGTGGATTGACTATTACACAATATTTTTGTATATATATATGTATATGTTCTCGTCAAATGCGGTTAATAATTCCAGGCATTTCCGAGTTGACTAGAAAAACTTTGCTTCTATGAATTAGCGATAATTCTTCTAGTGAATGTTCATAGTCTTGGGAGGGTACTTAGGGGAACATGAAATGGATGATATATCTAGAAAAAAGTCAGAAAAATCTAAGTTATAACATCAGATTTCAGTATTCAGTCTGGAGACTGAATAGATGCATCCTTATGTCACTGCTTCAATTGTCTGTGGTCAAGACCTGTTTGTCTTGCGAGGCTTTATCATATAACAGAAAAACAAAGGAAGAAAAGTAGCTTAGAAAGTTGTAAATGAGGCTATACATGTTATTTGTGCCTTCAAAGGCAAGAGGCTTTGATTAATATTTTTAAAGAGCTACACGCTGTCTTTGGTGAATATATTACTGTGTGCTTAAAAAAAAGTCTTTCAAATAAGTGAAATTTTAATTAATTAACTTGCCACTGCAATAGGAAACATTTTATTAGCATACTCTTTTTTTTCTAGAATTAGCTTCTATAGGACCATACGGTATTTGCTGCCATCTATGACTTTTGAATGCAGGCTAGTTAATATAGTTAGAGAGTTATTTTTTGTACAAGTGTAAAGGTTTATTCAGTCACTACTGTATTTGCCAGTCCAAATAACATGGCACAGATACTTACATAGCTTGAAGTGCACCAAAACTACTGCTGTGTTTCACAAAAGTACGAAGGCCCAAATTGGCATATGTTGACCCAGGTATTTAAATTTAAACACATGGTTTTGTTAATTGTTATGTGATTACTGAACTGTTAAGAGATTGGATGAATCGTGTATGTCCTAAAGCAACATTTCAGAAAGTTCTGATTATTGTCTATTTACCATGGATATGATTTGGTGGTTTGTAGATCGTTGGTCATCATCCATTGTACCCACATAGCTGGAGAAGCAAGTGATTATGGAATAGAAAGCATTCTCCCTAAACCATCTATGGATTTAATATAAACTGAGCAGAAGGGCAATCTTTTTGTAAAATATAATGCAGTTGTTTTGGTATTTCTTCTAGATTTATGAATCAAGAAATTTCTTTCACAGGGAAACTGTTCTTCTGACAGATCCCCAGATTAGGATGGGTTGGCTGCTGATGTTGGCAGAAATATTCCTAGATTTATTATGTTCCAAAGCTTACTGTCCAAAAAAGTAAGACTGTCTTTTCTTTACTGTTAGACAGCCTTATTTATAATGTTGCCAGTCTCATTACTTGAGCTGAGATTATAATCAGTATGAAAACTGAGTTCTGCAACCCAGTTTCTCTGATTCAAAGAGCTAAATAAGGTGAAAATAACAACTCTCCTGAAAAATTTAGTAGTTTTTTCTTCTTTGTCTGCTACCACAGATAAACCTAGCATTTTTATAATTTTCTATTTTAACTCTGGATTTAAATAATGTGGTATGAAAAGAGAGACTGGACACACAGCGTGGAAATAATCCCCAGTGCACAATAAAATGGTTATATTATTATCCAGGACAAGAGAAAAACCAAGACATAATGTATTGGTGTACGCAGGCAGACCATAGCAGAAACATCAAATAGAGGTCAAATTGTATTTGGAGACAGATTATTGAGGTAAGGAGACATTTTCCCTCTCTTAAACCTTGCAAGCTTGTAGCAGGATATCCTACCATATATATATGGAAAGAAAACATTCCCTGAAACTGATAAATATTTTCAAATAATTTCTTATATTTATTATTTCAAAACTTTGCGCTGTCTTTGGTAGATTATGAGCACTTCTTCAACATAGGTTTATACAATACTTGTATGATACGATACTTTTAAAATTACTATATACTTTTGTATGATACTTTTAAAATTATTATATCATACTTCAAACATTATTATTTTGCTTCATTTGATCTTCTTTTTCAAGTGTGGGTGTCTGGATGTGATGTAACAGCATTATGCAAAGATTTTTTTGTCTTTTCTAAAAGTAATCTGTAATATTATTTGATTCTGTCCTGGTACTATCCCATCATCGTATCCATTTACTCATGTTAAAAGGATTTCCTGAACTTGTTCTTTGAGATGTTTTCGTTTTAGAAGTTACTCATTATGTAATCTGAAAGCATTGCCAAAAGCAATACAGAATATGTTTCTAGGGTAAAAAATGTATTCTTCCTAACTATGGTGAGCTGGTCCCCCTACATCACTTACATTCAAAACTTACCTATTCAACAGCAGTAGTAACTTACCTCACCCTAAAAGCCAGCAACATACTCCAAAATAGTTTCTTTAAAAAATAAAATAAAATGCTGGGAGACTGTGTAAAGCTGAATCCCTATCCTTAAGTTTAAATAAAGTGCAGCAGAATTCAGACACATCAATTTTGTGTACTGGAGACACGGGGAAGCTTGTCTACTTTATGTTCCCAGTAATAGACAAGCAAGTTAAGAAAAGAAATGGCAAGGATGATTCAACATGCATCCTTCTACATGTTTTTTCTGGCGTGTGTGTGTGGAGTAGCTCTTTTCTCCTGTTAGACTTGAGCTGCTGCCTCTTCCTTCCCTGCACTTGAATTCTTCTGTGGGTTGCACAGCCTAGAAAGCAACACATGATAAAAAATCCAATGAAGCAGAATTTAATTAGGTCCCGCTTACAGGAATCATAATACGTTAAGGCTGTGCATTTTACAACATGCTTAATATGTCTCCTGATACTGCGAAAAACTCTAGTGTTTTTTTGTTTTAATGACTTTTACTAACTCTGTGAAGGACAGAGATATGGGGGCAAAAAGTCTGAGGTTGGTATGTGTCCCCTTTCAGAGCAGTCATTAAGTTCAGTTTTCTGCAGCCATATATTTTTTCCTCTAAACTTATCAAACACCATGGAAAAGTGTTAGATTTTTTTCTGCCAGTGCTTCTTCCAGCATGCATAGTAAGCTACCATTTGTCATGCATTCTGCCAGGGCTTAAATAATTGTGATTAGGTAAGAACAAAGATCTAGTGATAATACATCTATTACATACTGTATTTTTAATCAAGCATTGTCTGATGCATACAGATTTTAACAATATGGAGCTAAGAGGAGGAAAAAATGAATTGAAGGTCGTGTTCCTGAGGTAGTTTTGGTGGTTTTGGTTAATCACCAAAATTGAAGGGAATCACTTTAATATTGTAGCTAACAGAACTGAAAATTCAACTTAGTTATTAAAGAAACAAGGTTTATTGAAAGGAATGGAAAAGTGATACAAACATCTAGAATTTCAAAATTTTGAGTTGTTTTGGGCTTTTTTCACAGCTGCTAGTGGAAAAGGTCTATAGAGGAAGGTTTTGTTGGTGGAAGGCATGTTGGGGGAGGGATTTTTGCTTGTTTTTTTCCTGAAAGAAATGTACAGAGTTGATTTTATTCTCTAACTTACTGAGGCCACTGAAATGCTACACAAAAAGGAAATTAAAAAAAGAAAATCAGATCTTTATCCTTAGGAATTATGTCCATGACTCTTCAATGGCAACTTCTGTCACTGAGAAAGTCTCTGATCTTTAAAACTATGTAGTACTTATTTTAGCCTGTGTCATTGTCAGGTAAATTAACAAATTCGAAATACAAGTACAGAAAGATTCCTGCTTTTCCACATTTCTATTATTATCATATTCTGATATTAAAATATTCCCCTTCCATAGACTTACTCTTACATTAATCATGTTTTAGTAGGTCTAATTTAGGTACAAAAATATGGAAAAGAATGAGAAAGCATGTCTGAGAATATTTTCTTTTTGAAGTTGAAATTCTGTAGTGCATAAAGGAGGGTTTTGTTTCTTTTTTTCTTCTTGTAGCTTTTTTTTTAACAGAGAGAAATGGAAATACTTTTGGGTAAATCTCTTGATGAGGAAGAGCACTTGCTTAACTTATCATATATCTAGAATTCCATGGTCACATTTTAGAGACCAGCAATCATACTGAATATGAAAAGAAATGGGATATATAGATATATATAATATGATATAGTCTATGAGTCTATATTCTCTAAGAAAGATGTGGCATTTTCTTTTCTAGTTTCAGTAGTTAATTTTTTTCTCTCTCTTCTTTTGGGATCACTTTTATTGCTATGATTTATACAGATAAATAGATTAGTTTTCTCCTCATCCCCCATGTGTGGATAGGAATATAATCTTTGGACTATTTTATTACAAAGTAAAAGAAGAATTTAAAGTGTTTTTTCTGATTCGTGTAAGTGAATCATCAGAACTGTAAACATATTATTAATGTTCAAATGAATAAACAGAGACTGTTCCCATACTGAGGGCCATATTTTCCTCTGATCTACATTTTAGTCGTGATAAGAGATCTACGCCTGTAGTGCTGTCCCCATCAGACCTTAGAGGTTTTATTCATGAATGAGGAAGAGTCCAACATTGTTTGGGGTGCTTGGGGCTTAAAGAAGGATTTGTAATTTTAACTGGGGATACAGTCCTGGATGCTCGTAGCGACTTCTTATATGGAAAGGGGATTTGCAGGAATACAATTGCTAGCTGCACAGTCTGAAACACACAGAGAGGAGTCAGCATACTTTGAAGTCCAAGCCAATTCTGTACTTAACATTTGCTGAGCTTTTTATCTCCATGCAACAGGGAACTAAGGGCATTTGTACTAATATCTGCTTTTGATCCAACCTCTGACATTATTTTGAAATGTCATTACTGCCTGATGAGTCTATTAGCATAGGCATGCGGGCAAGGTGAGCATACCATGCACAAAAATTACCTAAAATACAAAAGTTTTTCAGAGGTGTTCAATATCTACTGATTATTACCATTTAGACTGTAATCATTCTTCATATTCAGAGGCTGGAAGGAAAATTTTGTTTTGCAGAGTAAMCCATGGCATCCAGCATATAGCCAGTGTAATCAATTCACTAAGACAATTTCCCAGAGTTGTAATATAGAACTATGAAAGGGGTTTCTAAGGATTACAGCTGATGTAAGTTTTCCATTTACTTTGTATGAGAACAAGAGATAATTGACAGTATACTATCTGCCTCTTTAATGATTTTGTCAAAATGCATTACACTCTTGTCAATACAAAATGGTAAACATTGTCATCAGTCTTCTATGAAATAAACATTGCTGTGTCCAGGTGCTCGACTGCTAATTAAAAAGAAGCTATATAACTGTATTTATTATATTTCTTATGATATTTTTATTATGCAAGTGTTACAGCATCGTATTTGTATAAAATGGACTAACATTTAAAGGGAGGATTTTCCTTTTCTTTCTTAGTCATTACACAGTTTGCTGGGCTGCATTTACTAGTAGCCACTATATAAATGCAGCATGTTACGCTGAGCCAGCAGAGATTAGACTAAATGAGAACACACCAGCTATAAATTTAACAGGGTTCATTTTCTAAAGTGACTGCTTTATGCATTTGCAAATGGAAAGAAATAGAGCATCAAACTCTAAATTTTTTCTACACAAATAAAAACTGAAGTATTGAATGTCTTCATTTAATATCTTTAAGCCAGTTTGTTATTAGGTGCTAGAAAAGAGTACATTCCACAAGGAGAGAGATCATGTAAGATTTTCATATAATGCACCTTCAGTAAAAACTACCTGTTTGTTTTTTTAACTCTCTGTATCATTTAAAAAAAAATACTGTAGCATAAATGGCTGGATTGTAATGTTCTGTAAGTTTCTATATTAGTGACCCTGTGGGGGTAGAACTTTATAAAAGTTTCATTAGTGCATGTAAAATCCATTTGTACAGCATGTTATTTGGGACTCAATCCACTTCCAACGAAGTCACTAATAATAATTCTGCTGATTAGAATGGAACGAGATCACTAGATTTCACATCCGTTGCTGTCAGCGCAGCGCATAGGGTGACTGAGTTTAAAGGCAGGGGTGGGCTTTATAGCAATTACCTATTTCAAAACAACTATCCCAAATAGGCAGAACTTTAAAGACAAGTACCATCTCATAAAAACAACTAACTTCCTTCCCACACACTCTTGCTTTGAAGTTGGCTTTTTGGGACATTTAGCAAAGTTAATACAAAATGTAGTGTGTGGTCATTAATACTTACTGTAGACTTAATTCTCCTGAATTCAGTGTCAAAAAGTATTATTAGCCATGAGATTTGAGCTTTCAAGTCAGATTGTACAAATTTAAAGAACCCCCTGTAATCATATTGTTCCATGTAAAAGAAAATGTAGTAAAGGCCAAATTCCAGTTGCTCCACAAAATATGTCTTGTTAATCCATAAAGGGTTTGAACCGAAATGAAAAAGAATGAGACCTGAAGAGGCTATGCAATGCATCCAATATCTAAGTAAGATAGATACCTTACAGGGGGGTTGTAAACACTCGTATGAATACAAGATGTCTGAGAGTACTGACACTTCAACAAACAAGGGTAAAAAAAGGGTATCAAATTGGCTGGAGTAAGGAATTGGAAGCAAGGCATTGTCAAGGCAGAAGCAAAAGTGCGTTTATTTTTTCAGTAATAGCAATTAAATACCAGAACAGCTAAACTGGAGATGGTACTAGATATTTTTTATTTATTTCTCAGAAACTTTCTGAATGCTATGTTACATTTTAAATAGAAATTTGCAACTGAAAATCAGAAAAGGTTGTCGTAAAGGTATCTTAATAAAATCTCTCAAATCTGTGCATGACTTCTCCTGGTAAAATTTCATATATATTTTCTCTATCTCTTTAAATCATAATCTAATATACTGGTAGAATATTGCGTACAATATAGTAAATGGCCAGAAAAAATAGTGATTCAGCACTATATGAAGATGAAATTTCAAGCTGAGAGTTTGTTACATTTTATTGCAATGTTAATATGTGCTAAAATGTTTCCCTAGTTATAATCTGAATATCAAATAGAGTTATATTTACTATTTTTTTGCCCATTAAAGATGAGTCACATATGATAAGTCTCCTGCCAGCAAAATTGGTTGAATAAATGAAAAACTATTATTAAAAGATGTGTGTGTGTGTGTGTGTGTGTGTGTGTGTGTGTGTTTGTGTGTGTGTGAATGGTATATTTATATTCTAGAAGAAATGGTTGTTGTGGATATATATATTATTAGGAGCTGGAACATCTGACTTTCAAGGAAAATGTAGCTACTAGCTCCTTATGGATGTTTTTCTGTGTGTGCACTACCTGCGTACTGTTATGCCTATTTATAACACTTTCTTTATGTTGCATAAGATTGTTAACATTTCCACTTGGAAAACAGAAAAGGACAAACCAGGTGTTTTACACAATGATCTTAAATGCATTATACTCCAGAACTGTGGACAGCARGATTTATGCAATCTAGAATATTTTATAAGAAAGAAGAAATACAGTCTTTAATTAATTGCTGAGAATTAGTTTCATGTTACATTTTCTTCTTTTACTTAAATAATCTAAACAAGCAACCTTGTGTTGGAAGGGGAAATTGGTTATGAAAATAGTTGATTAAATCTTTTTGCACCAGCTGAAGTGAAGAGAAAAAGGATAGAGCAGAGAGCGCAGCTGTACTGTAAGTCTGAAGAGCCGAGAGAAAATGCGTGTCAGGGTTTCCCAAGAACTGTGGACACTGGAAATATGTTCAAGGCTTTCAGTATCCTGGCTGTGGTGTCCTAGACTCTCAAGTTATCCCAAATTATATACCATCTTGTAAGTAATTGAGATATTTCAAATAAAAATAACTGACCTCAGTTCTCCATCTCTCTCAACTGTCATCTAACTACATGCCACTAAAAGTTTCTCAGACATGGAGCAGAAACCCTATGGAGCTTATACCACTACCAGGGGAAAGCCTCATCTCTCGCTGTGCTGCCAAGGGTTAACTTTCTGTTCATTGTAGTGCTAGTGTTATAAAAAAATTATTATTCTCCCTTTGCTCAAACATACTCATGCATGTGATTATATGAGGTTGTGCTAAAATTGCTTGAATAATCATATCCTAATGTCTGTTGAAAACAGACAAAAAAATGGAAGTTTAAACATTTTCTTCAATCTTTGATATAATTTGGGATGCAGAGAAGATAATGGTGACTCATGTCCCTGAATGTTTGGACATTAGTTTCCTTTCTTTTCCTACTGAACTGGACATTTTTGTGATTTTATTCACCCCAAGTAGGTCTGTTGCTTATTGCAAACATATGAGTTTGTTTCGTTGGAAGTGGCATAAGAGCAAGAATGTCAGATTATTCTTTCCAATCATGAAAGCCCATGGTCACCTTTAGACACACAGACAAGTTAATCGACAGCATGGGTGCACCTTGGAATGTGCTCTAGGCCTTGGACCCTGTGCTGGACTAGAACAGACACTGTTCCAGAAAACTCAGTGATACTATCAGGAGAAAATAAGCATTTCAATTTTTTTTAAAAAAAATTGAACACAGGTAGATATATACTAAATACTGTGTATTTGCTGTAGCATTAAGAATTTTTTATAAAAAAAAATGAAAATGAATAATCACTTGCTTAGCTTGTTTTCAGAGATTTCTGTAAAAAATGTTAAAAAATCCTTGTCTTAAACTATGAATGAAAAATTAATCTTTTCATTCACTGTGTTCATTTATTCTTGGATTTAGGTCATTGGTGCTTACAGGCAGAAATCTGAATTACAAGTAAAATTAATTATTTTTCTTGTTTTCAAAATGGTTGCATTTTTTCCTGTCCAAATTTACAAACCTTCAGACACTCCAGATTTATACAGTATGGATCTTATTTATTCTTGAAGTAGATGATACTTACTCAGGTATTGTGGCTTTGAGCCTTTGCTGTGCTAATGTAAGTATCAAATTCAAAGAGGCATAAATAGCCAAGCCTTGTTTAACCAAAAGCTGTAAACTGTAATTGCTTAGAATAGTTCCCCATTTGTTAAATGCATACCAAAATTAAATGAATTAACTAAGTGAGGCCATTTCATTTTACAATAGTACTAAAACAGCACTGGATATAGGAGCTGTTACGTTAATTAGGCTGCATCTACCTTAATGTTTTAATACAAGTTAGGAGGGCCCTTTTTTAAGTGAATGTCCTTATTTTCCCTACTCTCTGTGCCCAGGTTCTCATCTCTGGACTGTCTTGGAGTGAACAGTCTGGATTCCTACTGGATGAAACTAAACCAAAATCTAACTTAGTGCTTTCTACTCACATTTGTATTTTCAGTCTGTGGGACCAGAATAGCACCACTCTGAAGTAAAACCCACAAAAAAGCATGTAGTGTAGATGTCAAGTGCTCAACACCAACTGCTTTAATATCTGCATCAGTTTTGATTGCACAGGTAGATATATACTAAATACTGTGTATTTGCTGTAGCATTAAGAATCCAGCATTATGTGATTTGAAGGGTGTTTGGTCTAAATTTTTAATTTTTTAATGAATGAAACTAGCAGTTAGCTAAGAGCTGTATCATTTGTGCTTTTACTATTAAATCTGTTCCTGCTCACACAAACAGTAAAGGAGTAAATGAAATCACTGCAGTAGGTAGATATTATTAAGGAAAATCCCTGATGCCTTATTGACAGTCTACAAGGTCTTAGGAACTTTTGAATTCTTAAATTATCTTTAGTTATTAGTTGAAGTGATGACACAAACATTCCATAATATAAGTATAGTCTTTGGAGAGCAGACTTCACATGAAAGCTTGGACTGGAAACATTGAAGTAACTGTTTTATTGGATATTTTTTGCAGGTATGCCTGAATATAAACATCACATAGATTTTCATACTTCTGTAGTCATTTCTTCATATATATACATATGAATCATATATAAAAAATAAAAATACTGTTCAGATGCACTACATAAATAGAGTCATGCCTTCCATTTTAGAATACTGTAGACGCTAAAGATCTCTTTCCTATTTTTATGACTATAATTTTCGGTAAATGTGTGGTACGTAGAACTGAACAGAATCATTACGTGCCTAGAAACCTTAATGGCATCTAAGAACTTTACAGGGTCTGTTCAGTATCATCATGGTTGTTTAAGCAGGTTTCAGTGTATTATATTCACAATGCCCAACTTGCTAACTACATTATGAGTATTATGTCCCTTTGGTCTTTTTGTAGATAATGGGGAAGAAAAAAATCACTTCCGGTGGATGATGCAGACTACTTAGTTAGCCTTTTAATTCAGGCACCCAGTTCAGGATGACGATAAGTCCCTCTGTCTTTTTCTTCCCCCCACATGCTACAAACATGAAACATGCACCTAGTACCTGGAAGGGCAAGTATCAAGCTTACAGAAAATATGTAGAGAGCCAATAATGGCAAGAAAGTGTATGGAGGGGATATTTTCATTATCAAGGAATTTCACTTATTCTTGCTGTTCACAGATTATCGCTGTTTTAAATTTTTATGCAACTGTGTTGCTGAGTATGGTTCAATAGAGGTGCATATCAAGATAAATTCTTGACATTAACAGTTTTCACCCTCGTCACACAAAGTGACAGGGACATGTAAAAGCAACAGCTGATCTATGCAAAATACAGGTCCCAATGTCCCTAAAGGTTTGGTCTCATTTTCATAACYGTAGTAACATTGCTGAAAAGGAGGAAAAAATGAAGAACTACAAGGAGAACCAAGAGCACAGGATTTTATGATCTGACAAAACTTTGAATACAATGTAACTGAAATCATTTGGTGAGTGTTCCAGAAAATGGTTTTACTGTCTGAATGGCAAGCGGAGCATTACTTTAAGATAATAGTTTTGTAGCTGAAAACACAGCATAGGCTTAGATTTGTTTCCCAGGATTCACTGGAATACAGGGAATTAGCAGCCTAACCATATGCCACAGTTTTCAGTGATCTGATTTAAAAATCCGTTATTAGCAAGAGTACTTACCGTATTAGATTAAGAGTTCATCTGAATAAACACACAGTGCCCGGAAAGCCACCAAGATCTTCACAGTTACCAGTTCTACCAGCCATAGTATTCTTCTCCCTTCGATTTGGTGGCTCCTCCCCCTAAATTTTTATGGATAAAGGAGAACCTACGGACGTAACACTGCTTTAACACGCAAAGTCAAGCTTTTATCCTGCCTCTTTTCCTTCCCCTTTCAATAAACAACACTATTCTTATCACCCGTTGGTGTTCAATTCCAGCTTGATATTTGCTAAAAGAGGCCAAAAATTGCTCTGTTGCAAATTGTGACTGCTTAAGTTCGTACACTTATCTTGGAGATCATTTCTCTTGTAACCTGAACCAAAGGTATCTTTGCAGAAGTGCTAAGCTGGAGACCGGAAGAATGCTAGCACATGCCATGGTATGGTTCCTTTATTCTTATTTACGCATCTGCTCTTGACCGTTATGGGAAAGAAAACAAGCTTGATAGACTGTGGATCTGACTCAGCACAGCCATTTGTGTGTCCTTGTATACCTTCAGAAACTGTAAATGCTAAGTACAGTATTAGAAGACTGTCAGCATCTTTCATGAGACTACAGAGAACCCTGAAATACCAGCTTTATTTATAATAAAACTCATAAAGTTCTGCAGCAAAAATATCAGTAATTTCTCCACAGTTTTTACTTCTTCATGAACTTCAAGATGCATAATACTTATCCTTTCTTGGGCACAACAGTGTCTGCAGCACACTGGCAGTATTTCTCAATTGTATTTCAACTATAGGTGCATTTTTAAACCATCTAAAATGATCTAGAGTATATAGTGTGCATTGCAATAGCCTGTTTAATTAGTATTGCTGAAAAGAGGAAAAAGTTAAACTTCTACATACTRTATAACTATTAATTTTAAATTTAATTAAAGCAATAAATACTTTATCGTCTTGAGGTGGTACCTGTTTCTTCTTCAGTTTTTGGCAGTTGCTCCAAATCTTTGCATCTTTCAGATTTATATTTTCACTGCAGACATATTTAAAGGTATAAAATTGAATTTCCAACAAAGAAGAACTTTTACTTATATACTGTAGTCACTGTAAGTCCATAGCTATTTGGGTACATCTAAGTGCTAGAGAATTTTAACCCTTTAAGCAACATGCCTTTCATAATACTTATCTCCTAAGACAAAATCCTGTACTTGCTGTGAGACAAGTTTTTTTTCTCAATTTGTTACACTTTACAAATCTCACACAAAGTCCAATAGGATCCTAACAATGCCAAGYTGGCAGTGACTGCACCAGCAACTACAAGAAGGCTTAAGAAAGGCACTGTAAACACTTCCTCCTCCAGCCCCTAAGTAGCTATGGGACATGAACAGAGCTTTGTATAAAATGTGCTCTTGTCCAGCAAGTAAAGAAAATCAATCCTGAATTCAAGTTATGGTGTATCATCATAGTGCCTCTGCACCTCCTCTTTACTAGGTTTTTCCTTTGTAGAGTTGCAGCAGAAGATTCAGTTTGCCCTTTTTTACTTCTTATAATTCCAACAGGCTAAAATGGACTAAAATTGAAAGACAAAAACTAACTTTTGTAATAATAAAATTCTGTCTCCTCCCCTCCCCTCCCCTCCCCTCCCCTTCTCTCTCCCAAAAATATAAAAAAGACAAATATACTAGAGCAATTCCAGTGAAAATGCAGATGTTTTGGATCAGTGAGATACTTAAGGTTTACAGATAGGTGGATCGTGATTAGGCACCTAAACAGAACCATCATTTCATTTTGGGAAAAAGTTGAATTCAAAGTCTGTGACTTGGGCGAAAGAGCTGCTGCATCTGTACCGGTGGACATAAATCCATGTATCAGTGCTTTTCCTTTATCTCTTTAAGCAGTCAGATCTCTTTGTGATGGATGCCTTTGTTTTCCTCCACCTGTCCAGTAGACTAGCTGATATATATTGCCATAGAACATCATCTCATTTTAAACAGAATTGAAGATATTCGTCTTTGAATATAAGCCAGTATAATGTCACCATGCAGGATCACTCGTTCAATCTTATTCTATGACACTTCCCAGTCAAATATTAAAAATTACACACACTGAAAAAACTCACGCAGAAAGTAGGGTGCTCCATGTCCCACAGGCAATACTTGTCCTAACGAATGTGGTTTCAGTTTTTATGCACCAAGAGACACTTTAAGGGACATAAGGAAATCAGTGAATAGCACACTGTGGTCAAATAGAGATTTGAGAGACATTAATTAGTTAATTTATTACCTTCTGTAAAATAGAATAGCCACCTGAGAGTAAGCAGAGATTTCATGAGATAAAATGTCAAATATTAATCTGTTAGTTAGTGGCCTATTATACAGATCATTGTGGACAAGTAACTTGGGGCAGAATTTTTTTGCTGTAAGTAAGGACAGCTTTTTGAACAACGGAACGTTCTTTCTGCTGGAGTATTTCAACCATTGGATAAGCACAAATCTTTAATTTTTAGCGGAAGACATTTCATGATATTTTTCTTTTTCTTAGCACTACAGAGGGAGAGTTCTTATAAGTTCTGTCTCAACATGGACATGTCTGTTTTAGGTGCTCATACTTTCTCACCAAATGATTTGTAAGTTTAGTGTGTGAAAAACCTCAGCAAGTTTAATAATCAAACATTTGGATTTGTATTATATAAACTTTATAGCTAGTTTATCTGCCTCTACTCATTAGAAGAAAGAATTTTGCCTTCTTTTGAAGATAATTGTTTTGAGAAATTTTAGAGATGTATTGGCGCAAGCATATGTTTCTGAAATCCAGTTTCTCCAGCAAAAAACTGATATGATATCTCAAAATTAAGAGGTTCTTTAGGCTTAAAATGCTAGATACAACTTCTGTCATCTCCTTCATGAGGAAGAAAGGCATTGGGGAACCTGCTTTTGACTTTTCAAATTCTTAAACAATTTTTACTTTTTGTAAGAGTGCTGAAAATAAATAGAGGAATAGAACACTTCTACACTTCTTTCTATACCTCTCGAAAGATTAATCTTTCCCAGCTCCTTTGCAATTGGAGTAGCATAGTTGTAATTTTCAGCAGAATTTTTTTCCATGCACTGAAAATCATTACATCTTTTGGATCATTTTATTTTCTGCTCCTTCACTTTGGTTTTCATACTCGTACTAAGTATCAAGAGACATTCAAATTTATGTAATTTCTGTTATAAACCTCTTTATAAACATTTCACTATTAATCTTTACTGCATTTAAGATTCATTGGCTGATGCTAGTATTTACTAAGGATTCTAGGTGGGATACTGAGACCCCAGCTGTCTAAGTCTGGGGTACCGTTTGAGAAAAAGATACCTGATTTCAGGTGTCTACATGTAAGTAACTGCAGCTGTACTACACATTTAAAATTTCATTGTAGTCAATCGAGATTTGGTCAATAAAATCGGTGTAGTTTAGAGGGCAATGCAGCTCCTTCTGAAGTGATCCTGTTGGTTAGTTAAGTGAATGTCTGTGTAAGCTCCTTTGCCTGTATCGCCTAGTGGTGGTTTTCTCATGCAGGCATCTATTGCCATCTGAGGTGTCTCAGGGTACCTGAGACATCCTCATGCTGCTGGCAGGTGTGACAGAACCAGTGGAGGCTTGTTCCTCTCTGGAGCAATAGCTGGAGTCAAGGAGGGCCACTTCTCCTGTGGCATATGCTTAGGCAGCTGAATCACACTCTCAAAAATGTATAATCAGATTACTATTCAGAGTTTCCTGACTACCAGTGCAATGCTTAATCCACTGGTTAACGTTGGTATCTACTAGTATTTATGTAAAGGTATATGACAGGTTTGCGGTGGGTACCTATAAAGTATTGGAGTCCTACGGGATCAAGGCAAGCTACTAGCATTCCAGTTAAAGAATATTATTCCTCTTTAAGTGAAAGAGGCTTGTGGCTTTAGAGAAAGAGATTTGTGAGTTCTTACGAGAAGCATAGCATCTGGAAATGTTGGAAACATAATGTCCTTATGTTTCCATGGTTTTATATCCCTGACTTCATGCTAAAGCTGAGGGACTGAAATTACAACCTATCTAGATTTCCTGATTTGGTAGTACAACTGCCGAGTCACTTGACTGGCTTTAGAGGATTTTGTACTTTGATTTTGTTCTCTGTTTTAAAAAGTAAGGTGATGAATTACTCATGATGCCAAGTAAATAAAACAGATGGAAACTTTTTTTAATGGATGCACAAAGAAATGTCTGATTTTATTACCGTAAGCATTCAGTCAGAATGTATTACCAGGGTTTATGTACAGATATTGAGCACTTCTGGAAATGTTACTTTAAAAGAAATGTAGGATTTACAATGTCATCAACTAAAGTCACTTGTTTCTACGATGTACATCATCTTGCAATGCTGGATTAGCAATTTGTCTATTGTGTTGTAAGAAATTGCTAAAATATTATTTTATGAGCAGAGATCGTTTGTTTCAGATGCATTCACATTCAGTTAATAACGCCATATTATGTGTGGGTTTGTGTCTGTGTGGGTTTGTCTCTGTAAGAGGTTGTAAATGGAGAATGACAGAGGAAAAAACCCTTTAGTTATATCTTTTTAAACCAAAATAAAGCTGTTTGATGAATGACAATAAGATATCACCCAACTGCCAGTGTTACTAATTAATAGGCTTTACAGGTTTTGATATATTCAGCAGTGTGACTTGTATTTGCGGCTAAAAATGAATACTAATGATCTGTGTAGTGTTACAGTACACGTAGCACATTGTCAAAAACTGTTATAAATGTAAAGTCTCATTTGTGCAAAATCTTTAAGGACAAATAAATACAGCTATAATTCTCAAATAAGTGATTATCCTTTCACTTTTGTGCACAGAAGTCTAGTTCCAAATCTTAGTGTGGCTATTTTCATATATAAGGGAGACATGCAACTTCAATGTTCTTGGAGAACCCTCTCTACAATCTTATCTGGTATTTACTAGTTCATCAAACTTAGATCCAGCTCTACTTCTACTAAAGTTAATATCAACTTCCTCGCTTAATTTGCTGGGTATGGGTTTCACATGCCTTTCTGCTGTAAATGATAACTCTGCTGAAAATAACTTCTGTTTTCTACTGGAGTATGGACAAGATGTAGTTGCAATAGTTTTCTTAAACAGTGTACTCAAGCATCTTTTTAAGTGTTTGCACAAAATAATCATACATAAAGCATATACATAAAACTATGTATGGTAAGAATGCATTCTTGCCATAGCCAAAAATCATGCTGTTCTATATTTTGTGCAAGTCATCGGCTTTTTAATTTTCTGGAACCTGAATGAGTTGTGGCAGCAACCATATGTTAACTCCAAGGTGCAGTCATATATCTACATTTAACCATTCACAAATAAAATACTCGACTGAACAGACAAATATAAAGATTTAGGAGAAGGAAATTGAATATAAAGGTGTTGAACTAGAATACATAAAGATGCAAAGAGAGGAGGAAGACTAATTCCAAGTTTAGAGTTTCCTGATAATTTGCGTCTCTCATAGGGAAACAATATAGGAGGATCAAAGATTCAGACATGTCAGCCAACTGTCAACTGTACTTCAAATGATCATTATGCTACCAGATTTTAAATACATCCACTGGGACTTTTAGCACCAAAATATTCTCAAGTTTTGTGATATTAGCACATATCTGAGAATTATATATATCATATTTCAGTAAAAGTATTTAAAAATAATACTTTTTAGTTGAAAGCAGCATTCTAAACTTCTGTAAGTCCAGGTTTATCTATCTTCAAACTTCATAAACTGCTGGGGGAAAGTGACACAGAGAATAGATGGAGCGAGAAAGAAATGACCTGGGAGGGAAGAAAGGATCTTACTTTTTGGCCATGTTGATTTGGGAGAGTAAATAATATCTGAGAGGCAGAAGTAGACACAGTCTGAAGGAATTGAAAGTGTCATGAAAATAGGAACCTTGCTAAGGAAGTTCATGAATAAATTTTAGAGAGTAATGAGGAAAGGCCAAGACAGCAAACCTCCCGGAAGCTGAGAAAAAAAGCTGTCTTGAAAGTTTGGGAAACCTTGAGGAAATCAATCCAGTGCAAGCTCCAGGAGTTCATATGGGAAGTTGAAAGATCGGAGGAAGAAGAGGAGGGACTGACTCAGGAAAGGATTTAGATAAACTCATAAATGTGATCTCCATCCCTCAATGGATTTGGTTCAGCTCCCTAAAAACTCATTTGTCTATGACAACTCATTACAGATCTATTGCTCAAAAAGCAATAAAGACTTTTTAATATGAAGTTAAATATGTGAGAGTGAGGCAGTCTGTCTTTCCTTCCTGTTGCTGTGGAATTTGCTTGACTAATTCATGCAGACCTTTGACTAAATCTGAAATACTGTAGTTTTCTTTGTATTTCCTAGAATGAAAAAAACTATATATAAGCAAACCCTAAAAAAACTCATGCAAACCATTGTCTGTTAAACATTCTGCATTATTTGATGGCAAGGGGTGTACCCTGAGTGGGGGGATTTGTAAGAGTTAAATAATAAGATTCAGATAGTGAAAAGAAGATAGCACTGACAGATGGAGATTAGTAACAACTGTTACCTTTATAAAGAAGCCAGAAACTAGCTTTCTTTGGAAAGAAAAAGTAAACAGGACTTTATTGCCCTATAAGTAGCAGCAATATTTACCTTTTGTGGAAAGAACACAAGTCATCTGCTATTCTTGCTGCTAATACCACTACTCCTATCAATRCTTAGTTGTTGCATGTGTGTTCTCTCAGATCTGAATTGCATAAATAAAAAGAAGCTTTTTCATCAAGTAACATTAAGTAACACTCTCTTTGACAAGTAGGGGTAAATCTTTCATTTCAAAGTCATGTCCAGCACTTGCTTAGTCATCAGTTTACAAATTCACATGTTGCTAGTCATGTCTATTAGTACCTTCATCAGTTGTGCAGTGAACTGTCTTGCAACTTTTTTGTCTTTGGAAAGTACATGCTTTGTTACAAAAGGTATGTCTCTGTATGCTTATGTTTTTAGTATGAAGTTAATTAGTGTTCTTGGTATTATCAAGCTAGATCAGGCTGTGCATGTCATACTTAATTAGCACTGGTTGCCTGTCCCTTTTTTTTTTTTTTTGTTAGTTTGCTTCAGACCTGGGGCATGGAGGTACAGGTTTTGGAGAACACTTTCTTTGTAAAACACTGAGGAAAGCAATTATGAAACAGCCCTTGGTGGAGGAAGTGGTCACTGACAAGTGAAGTGGAACCAAATGTTTTAATTCCTCCCAGGCTGTGACCTGTGTTGCTTCTTTTATTCTATTTATTCTAAAGCTGTTGCCTTCATAACCGTGTTTATAAAGCATTCTGATGATCTGCAGTGGACATATTTTGCTCCATTTTTATTGATCCCAGGAGGTATTATATTCTTTAGGAGGATCCAATCCTTTGTTCCTGAGGTTATTCTCATTTCTGCTGAGTTCTTTGTCCTCAAAGGTTCTGCAGCTGAAAAACACCAAGTTGTTTTTTCTTACACTCACTCAATGAAAGTGTGTTATGAATGATGGGTTTTCTTCTTATTAATAAATGACTGGAGTCCACTGATCCAAGAAGCAACTCCCTTCCCGTGGCATGGTTCTGTCCTGCTGCCAGTACTGCAAGAGGCTAGAGCATGTCTAAAGTCTAGTGTATATCTAGAATAAGTGTATGCGATACAAACTTTTAACATAGTATTCATCAGTAGGTCTCTCTCCAAAGTTTTCAAAAATGAGAAGCTGCGTGTGGGAGAGAAGAAATCTGTGGAGAACTTCCCTTGAGTACAATGGGACTTTTTTTTTTATTATTTTATTAACAGGAGATGGTACTTCAGAAAAATAGATTCAGTGTATTAGTAATCCTTTGTGTTTGTGAAAGGATATCACAAAGGTGATATGAGTCAGTTACAGTAGTTACAAATCTGGGCTCACGATACTGTTAGGGGGCGAAGGGAGGAGTGAGCTTTTCCCTCTGTCCTCTGCCCCAGCGGGCAGCAGCCAGAACCCCGGAGAAGCCCAGGTGTGCTGTGTGGGCATGATTCACAACTGCATATCCTTAACTAAATAATTCATTCTGGTTAGAGGAATGTGGTGGAGAAAAATGATCTGTGTGAATAGAAACCTTTTTGTAGCCTTGTCCCTAAATATATTCTTGGCCAAATACAGGATTATTAGCATCATCAAAGATATTTTTCATCAGATTGTAAAGGTTCAGAAGATAGGCAAGTGATTGATTTTCTTTTCAGAAGGTAATGTGTGTTGAATTGTATATAATTTCTTGGAGCATACAGTAAAAGTGTTACAAGGAAAAATTAATGCCTTTGCTGGTCCCCAAAAAGCCTTTGCTGCTTTTGGGTGCAAAGATGTCTTGATATTGGTAAGATTGCTATGTGATTAAAATATTTATGAAAGCAAATATATTTTATATATGATAAAGCCTGCTTATAAAATAATGGAGTCAAGTGAAATAATTTTAGAGTCCTATGATAACTGGTGCTGACTATACTGATCCTGAGAATTGTCAGCTTTCGGTTGCTTCAGTGGGAGGTAAATGCACTCAGGATTTTAAGAGCAGCACAATTGCTAGGCACTGTAAATATAAAGAAGAGATCTAGTGTATTTGAAGGTGCTAGTCTTTATTATTGATCACTTTATCATTGGGAATATTTTAAAAGAAAAGGTGTTCATTGGTGTGTGAAACTCCTGGAAGACAGTTGAAAACATTGATATAATGACTGGGAAATATCTCACCTACACTGAGCTATTTAGAGGTTTAGATGCCTCAGCTCTTTATCTGCCTTATCTTTTTCTCCTCTTTAAACAGCTGTAATGCTTGGACAAACAGGTTAGACCATTAACAAATGCTTAATGAAATAATTAAATATTCATAAAGTGAACTCAACTAAGTTAGCAGCCTGAAAATTGATTAATTTTGAGTGCATCAGTGCAACTGTATCTTTCCAACCTACACATGCTTGGTTTTTGGTTAGCACAGTGATACAAACTGACATCAGATAGATTTATAAAAAGGGTATTTTCCTTCACTGGTAATCCAAATGAAACTGTAATTTAAGAAAATTTATCAAACTGAAACAAATTAGAAGCATTAAAGGAAGCTTTAATGCTTACTGTAAATCTGTTCTTATCTGTGGTAGCTGAAATAGTTGTCTATTTAATTTGAAACTTGATGTRCAATGCCATAATGATAAGAAAGGAAGTGAAACTCATTTGTCTGGAAGATTTATTATAAATTTACTGAAGTCTGGACATATGCTTTTATCTATTATAGATTGTACTTACTATTGGGACTTGCAGTTGCTTAATTATTTACTCTGAAACACCCATTAATATTCTGCATTTTTATTAAGAAGTCATTCTTTAAAAGTTCCCCAATTAGTAGTATGGATTTGTATTTATTTGCTTATTTTATTTTATGGCTCAGTGCATGTTCATAATCTAATGCATATGAATAAAGTTTGGGGAGATTTTTTAAATTTTTTGAGAGGCTTATTTACATAACATTGCAACAAAGCAAGGATCAGAAGATACATAAAGGCAGCAGAGAAACATATCATTTTTGGTCTTTCCTAATAAGGAAACTTGTCATAAAATTCTAATAATGCTTGATTAACTTTTACTGGTAGTCATGCTATTTTTTTCTCGCCTGGAATGTAAAAGATATTTTCCACTTTAATTAAGTATAATACTTTTCATTTTCAGATTTTATGGCATCATATCATTCATATAGACACATTCCTTGCCATGCTAAGCCAGTTTTATGGAAGTTTATAAATATCTTTTCTTCACCTGTAGACTACTATTATTAGAAAAAAAATAGATATATAGGCAAGCTGGCACTCTCCAAGGGTCTCACGATGCATAGAACATTATCTTCTTGGATCCAGGTCCCCTGTTTGCTTCCAAGTTGTCAGAATTATAGGCAAAGTAGCATATTTCTAGTGCACTTGAGAGTTTAATTAATCATTTATTTGATCTAATGCCATTTTCTATATAGATAGATAATGGTTAAGTGGTACCAGTTTATGACTATTTTGTGTAATATTTGAAACTAAGAAATAGTGCTGCCTGAAGTATGTCTTTCTTTTTTTTTTAAATAGCATCTTACCACTTGAATTAAAATTTGCTAAGAATGGATTTTCATTTTTTTCTTACATATGATAATGAGAAAGATATGTAGGAAAAAAGCAAGAATATTATGAAAGGCAATCAGAACTGTTTTAGAAGACAAGCAGATGCTGTTTTTACCGAGAAAAACAATCAGTACCATTTACTCATGCATAATTCCTCTTTTATAATAATTTGAGTTCACCTGTGTGGTGAAGGCAGAGACCCTGAGTTTACTAATTTTTCATGATAATAGTCTGCTACTAATACCCTTCTCAGCTTTTCTCTTAGTCTCTCCTAAACCTCTGAAACTGCAAATGTATCACTCATCCTGCTGTCCATTTAAGGAAGAAGCAGCATATACTGACTGTTCATACACATGTACAGTGGATTGATTAAGATGAGAACTCGCCTTTCTCTTCAGACTCCTGCTCTAACTACTAAAAAAGAAAAGGATGGTTCCCTCAAAGTAAATGGCAAAAGTCCAAGGGCTTCAGTATAATTATGCTTTGGTGGTGTTGTTCAGTGCAAGCAAGTTTATCAGAATGTGACCTTTACTATCAGATTCACAGAGTATGTCCTACTTTTGTATCCTGTTGAAATAAATTAATCAAACTTTTTTTTTTTTTTTAACCAGTAGGTATGTTATTTAACAGTTCCAACTACCAGAAGGATAAAATAATAATGTAAAAAATCAAATAGGCACAGTAGGAGGTCAGAGATGCCTTTTTGGGGTAATACATGATAATCCAGGTATTATGCTTGATACAGYACATGTGATTAATTTTTACTTTATATTTTCTATATTTTGTATTAGGGAAAATGATTAACTGCTAATATAACTCTAAATGATTTTAACTTTTAATCTAGGGGTATTACAGGTGTTTTAGCATGTCCCATTTATTAAAGCATTTTGTATTTCTCTCTAGAGTATCTTCCTTCAAAAGGGATATCTGCTGGATTTCTGCATCATATCCCTCATCAATCACTTTGATTAGGGTCTCACTCCACAAACCCAACAGCTTTTCTTCCGTGGCAGCTCCATATGTTTGCTACAGCTGTTACACTTTCCAGGCAGAATATGACGGTGCTCTGTTCATAGTTTCTGCCCCTGTCAAAAAGGCAGGAGATTATTCCTTTTTGCTTTGATTTGCCTTGAAATCAAGTGGCTTGAAATATGACCTACAGTTATTCTACAGTTGCCTCCGAAAACATACATGAAATTGCATCTGCATTATCTTTGGATAACTATGACTCCAGAAAGAGCACACCATCAAGATTTGTTCAAATAGAGCCATTAGCATATCAGGTCAAAGGAGTTTTACTGCTGAAAAGGTTACTCCAGGGAGATTTTCAACATGAACCCAATGATGAAAGACCTAATGTCAGCTGCAGGGTAGTTTGTTAATGGCTATGAACATGAAATATATTGAGTTTTATTTATGATTTTATGGTTTCTGTCATGGGAAAGTATTTCTATTTTGTTGATTAATATTTTGTTATTTTGCAGTAAGGCAGTATGTGGAACTATTATACAGTACACTGAACACAGTGCAAAACTACATCATCTAGGAGATTCCGCTCTATTTGCAGAAAAGCTAAATACTTCTGTGAAGGACACCTCAAAGATCATCAGTTCACTATGGTTTTGTTAAAGAAATTCATACAGCTAAGAAACGCAGAGTGTTCAAATTACTGAAATATGCATGCATGTGAATGAAACTCCACACCAGTAAGGAGAACTGAATTTTTTGATTTCTGACCATTGGCTAAGTCTACCAGTAGTCAGTATTGTGAGAACTTTATTAGTCCTAAAAATACATGTGTTTGTCCACTAACCAGGCATTGTTGTATCATTTTTTATCATATTTGATCAGCTGGCTACCCAGATAAATATATAATAGACCATTAAATCTTGGACATCAAGAGCCCAATTTTGCATCTCTAAAATATGCTTTTAGTGCAACTTGTAATGGTGCAATTTGCTACACGTTTGGGTGATAAGCATTTTTAAAAGTCCAGTGAGCCCACAAACAGAGTTTGACAAATAGGTTCTGCCACATATGGATAAACATTATGTATTCACTATACCAGTGGTGTGAAAAATGGCTTTCACATCAGAACATTTTATTGTTTGCTAATCGTGTACCTGTTTGTTTCCACATCACTACTCTGATGTTAGAAATCCAGCAGTTTCAAGAGAAGCGAGCTGTTCTTGACACTGCTAAGTACGCCGTTTTTCTGTGTATGATTTCAGGATTACTTTAAATAGTTGAGCTATCATTGCACAGAAACATCATCTCTCCCACCAACAAAGACAAGAAAACACATGCAGACACTCATACACACGCACCATGGTAACGATAAGAATGACTCTTCCAGGAGCTGAGATTGTTGACATAATAAAACTAACCCAATGAAAAATCCTCCAAAAACCTTTTAAAACAGCTTTATTTCTCAAAGTACAAAACCACCACCCACAATTTCTAATTGATTAAATTAGATCATTGTCAGGTAGTTGTGTTACCTCCTTCTCATGAAATGTAAATTTTTGCTGACTATAAAAAAATTGTAAAACACTTTTTTTTTTTTTTAACAGAAAATAGGCACCTCAGAGCTGAAGACCACAGCATTTGGGTTTCAATTTTCAAATTTCTGATGAAAATCTTAATCTTTTCAGTGAAGGCAGAAATTTTCTACCCATGCTCTAAGTCAAAATAATTTTTTTGTGGTTGTAGTAAAAATGCTTTCTCAACAAAAGATTTAGCTATTCTTCAAGCAAAGTTTCTGAGTTACTGGATGGGAATAAGAGAAGTAAATTTATTATCTGTAGTAAGACCCTTGTCCAACAAAGCACTTAGCTTTAAAGCTTGAATAACACCACAGATTTCAGAGATTTCACCTTGAATGTTTAAGTGCTTTTCTGAACAAGGTTACAAAGGGAAAGTTTTTGAATAACTTAATTAGCAGATGGATGTATCCAGCTTTATTAGAKCTATAAAAGTTATCGGCTGTGCTCTCTGCTCCTTCTCACCTGCTCCTTTCCCAATCGTTATGTGGTAAAGTAAGCGCTCTATTTGTTTTGCTGTAGAATAGCACACGGCAGGATGGAACATCTGGGAACTCAACAAAACCCCATGGAAGGAGCAGCAAAGCACTGGGACACTGTGGGTCCCCCCGGTTTCAAATGGCTCCCGTCCTATGCTGAGTCTGCAGGCTGGCAGTGTTGGACATGATGTGAAAAGCTAATATAATTTCTGGCCCCTCAGGAAGATTAAATGCTTAGAGAAATGTGCAAACCAAAAGTCAGTTTGCCTTCCAGATTCAAGCATATGATTTGTAGCTAAAATCATATTCCCTCCTTAACTATGACATAAATGATATTAGGAAATCATATTTTATAAATCAGTCCTGGTATTAGTTTGCGAGCACCTTACAGAGTAGGCTCTTTGACTAACTCATACTGAACACAATTTTTGAAGCAGTAGACACTGTATATCACCTGTTGGTGAAGTATCCAAGTAGCTGTGTGATAACCATTCTTAGAATGTAATAAATGCTTTTTTTTTGGCAAGACATGATCACCTGTGAAAAACACACTGCAGTGTGTATAAATTCCAGACATCACTGTAGACTCTAAATAGCTCCCACTGTATGGTTGTTCTTGCCAGTTAGGAATCCAAGGACCTGTATTCTATCCTAGATGCTTTATTTAGGTAAGTTTTAACTGCAGTGGGTCAAAATCTAGTCATACAGCCATCTAGAAAGAAAAAGTATTTTCTACCAGACGTCCTAAAAATGGATAGACTATAGATGTATATCGAATTCTTATATTTCTCGTTTCTTAAATACAAAAGTAAATACAATAGCTCATCTTATCTATGCATCAAGAAAATCTTGATGTAATTCTCAGACTTTTTTCCAACAAAGTGCTTTAATTGTACTTATTTTAAGAGGGAGGGGTCATTTTCCAGTAGCTCAGGGACTGTAATGTTTTCTGGAACAGAGGTGGAAGGTGGTACTCCCTCAAATCACAAAGGGAACTAAGACAGTTCTTCCTTTAGATCTAATCTATAATGTATTAATTTCTTGAATTTATTGTACACTGACGACTTGTTTGTACTCTGTAGCATAATATTTGAATGACACAAACAGAAATCTAAATTAAGAAAGACAATACCAATAAAGCAGACTGCTTCTAGAGTAGGTTGAATATGGCCTAAACTCAGGAATAGGTGTTACCATGAGAACTCTGTAGATTTCAAGCATTTGGATTCTGTATTGCTTGTTTACAGTGTCATGATAATTTTGATTTCAGACTTTTAAATAAATTGTTCATAGCTATAATGAATTCTTTCCTATCTGGCAGGGAATAATATGATTCCCTAATATTGATTCACTTCCTTTGGATATGCAGTGCAAAATCGTTGGAGGTTTGTTAACAGAAGACTTAACGTGTACCAAAAAGGAAGTGCATCAGGGAGATTATATTTACAAATAGATTTTTCCTGTTATGCTAAATAAGGCTCTTTCTCTATAAATCTTTGCTAACAATGCCAATTCAGCATCTTTAACCTGATTGTTTCATTTGCATACTTTGCCTTTGTGATTGGATTACCGTTTGTTTTACTTTACTCTTTATTATTAGCTCTCTGGATATGTAATTATGGTTTATTATTTAACATTCAATTTACTTTGATCAGTGGGTCTTACACAAAGGCAACAATATATAAAAAATAATTTGCTGCTCCTGTAAGCCAGTGTGCAACCCCTCAGCTCAGCCTCAGTACCTTTTGAAAACTATAACTTGCAAATGACATATTACTGCTACAATAATTACAGTCAAAGAATTGAGAACTAGTTTTCAATTCATATCTCAATCGATATCAATTAGTCATATTGGTTGGATTTCCATACCTATCTCAATGGGCAATTCGTCATGTCATTTCTGAGCTGGTTAAAAACCTACAAATGGACCTATTTAGTACTCCCTCCCCCCAAATGAAAATGTTTTAAATTTTTTTCATTATTAATCTAATTTTACATATTTTTTAAAAATATAATAGAGACTCCATATTGGTCATTTCTCACAAAGAATCCTACTGAAACAAGCCTACTTTCAAAGAATTATTTTTAAAGCTGTCCATTTCTAGAAATGGTGATTAAGTGAATAATTTCAAATAGATGCATTTTTCTTTTTTTTTTCTAAATGGCTAATATTACTATTAAAAATATTTTCAAAATTTTCAAAGTAAGATCATTAGAAACCTACAAATTCTTTTTCTGCTGCTTTTTATCTTGGATTAGTGTCATGGGAACAAAAGTTTTTAACAACCACTGATAACTCCTCTTTAAAAGACACTTGCGAAGAACAACGTAGAAATGTAATAGAACATTACCAAAGCAAAAAGATAACAAAAAACATAGTAAATATTTTCCCAGTTTCTCCCAGCCAGTTTGTTATAGAACAGTAAATAGAAACTATTCAACATGGTAGAATAATGCAAACAAAATATTTGCAAATATATATCTTTTCTTTGATTTGGTTCAATGGGTTATTTGTTTAATAACATAAATAACCTCTTAAACATATATGATACTGGATTTCTAAGTTATCTAGATTTAAATAGATAATTTATTTAAGTACCCTTGAGGAATTTATGACTTAAGGTGTAGTTGATGACAATAAAGAGAAGAGCTGTAACGGACATAAAGAACTGGCTAAGCAGGGTGCTGTACAGGGGTTATATTAAAAGAACAGTTCTCTAGAAAAGGATTACTAATGAAATTTTTCAGATTCATCCTCATTAGTAAGTTGATCAATGACATTACAGAAAGAACTAGAAATGTGCCAGTGGGGATCTTTGGTAATACTGAGGAGAACTGGAGCAGTGCACAGGGAATAATGAGAAAAACTAATAAAAACTGAAGGCACATCAATTAGAGGTGGCAATGCAGGAAACTTGAGTTCTGGTTGAACTGATGTCTTCTGAATGATCAAACTCCAAACATAATACTCCTCTGGATAAGTCTGTCATGATTTTAGGCATTGATAAGGACTGGTTTATGGACTTGTGCATATTTCTTGTCACTGAAGCTCAAAAGGGGAACTTAACTGGTAAGGGTGTAGACATGGTTGGAAATTACATTCTTTTAAATATTGTGAAAATAAAAAGTAAAAGTAAGGTATTCACGGGCTTTGACTTCATTTACCTTATTCCGTGTACAAGAACTTGGTGCAAATTTCTAGGCAAATAAATATAGTGCATTCTACCCGTACATTGAGGAGCAAAGCAAAATAGGCAAGTAATATTAGTATTTTTATTACTATTTTCAAATAGCAATATGTTCTGTATGATTATATTCATTAGTATAATGAAGAATAATATTGATAGCATAATGATTTTAGGAATCTGCCTACATTCCACTCTGAGATACTGTTTTATACTGGAAACTCTATATGCATGTCTGTCATACTATACACACCACTTTCCATATATGACGCTAAATGTCTTCTCTTAAATATTGTGCTTTCAAGTCAAGATAAAACCCATAGGAGATGACAGGAGAAATTGCTGTAGCATTCTCTAAATCTCAGTCTTGTGTATCAGCTGGAAGTCCTTGTGGTTAAAGACCTGGCTGCTGATCAATGTATTTGTGTGGACAAACTGGAACTATGGAACAGATTACTTGGTTCAGGCTTCAATAATTTTCTGAGGCTGATCAGTGTGTTATAGGGCATTAGATGGCTGGTAGGGCTTTTTTATTTTCTTTCTTTCTTTTTAAAAGGGTCTTCAACAGCTGTTTGAAGGTGATTCACTCATGGTTATGGAAGAAAAAAAACATTCATTACAAGGCAGGTGAAGAGGAAGTACCTGGAACTCCTTTGTGGAATTAATCTCAAAATTGCACCTGAAAATCAGCTTTGAATTTAAGTAGGGAAGCTGTGAAGTCTGGTATCTTGAGACCCAGCTTCAGCAACCTGCTAAACATTTAGCAGTTTGCTGTAAAACCTATGTGAGTTTAAGCAACAGCATTATATTTAGCTCTCTGTATTGACTGCTAATGAATGAATGACTTCAGGAAATAGGCAAATGCATAACTGAATAACGATGTGGTCTAGGCAAAGCCATTTTGCAAAGAATTGACCAAAATAGTCATTTGTTTTGAAATTTAAAAATTTAATCAGGAATAATATTTTGCAYTCTCAAAATGATGTGTTCATCTTAAGAATTTTCTAGTACGGAGCAATAAACTGCCTGGCAAAGACCGCTATATACCATTGTATAAGCTTTTGCAGCCAGTCATTAGCAAACATGGATTTGTACAATTGCTGATTGGAAAAGTCATCCATGCTATCTATAACTTCGTTACATTCACTATTGATTAAATTCTGTGAGACAAACATAGGTAAATGTCTTGCCTGCAGTCACTGTGAATGAGGAAACCTTTTTCACCATATTTCGATTTGATGCATATTCCATTACACTTCTCGTCTCTTAAAGCTGTTGTGCTTACCGTCTTACCTTTCAGCATTATTGTAGGTGAGCATCCTAAGTTAATTTGGTTAGCACGGCTTCAGTGATGACGTAGGGGCCTTTATCTCAGCAACAACAGCAAAAAAAACCCTGTAAAAAAACATCTTGTAATGCTTAGGTCAAAATGATGAGTATAGTTACCCATTATTTTGAGCTCCTGAGCACTGGAGTCAGTGCACCTGTCTATAACAAAACTTTGCATTGACTTTTGGGGACAAAGAGAACAAATGATTGAGCAAAATCCATGCCCTCATCCTTGTATTACAAAAATAGTTTAAAACCTCAAAAATTAAAAAAAAAAAATAGCTTTCAGCAAACTTAAATGACAGAAGTATTTAAGGAAAACAGCCCCTTTGTACATATCTTTGAAGATAATAACAATTCTTTAGTTAGGAGGATTAGTTTCAAACCATGTCTGACTTAAGATTAATATTTTTGGGCATTAAATGTATCGCTTAAAAAAAAGAATGTGAATACCATACAAATTTCAGCAGGGAATATGTATATTTATGCACACACACAGATGCATACAAGCACATGCAAACACTTACATACATTCGAAAGATCCAGACTTTTTCTTTCCATTGTACTATTGCCAAGCAACCAGTCCCTCCTGCCTGCTGCTCTAATGGCAAGTGTACTTACTAGAGCTATTTGACATCTTATTTCTCCTGAGAAATACTTTTGGTCTATCTAGGAGGGCTTTAGTCATCGACCTTTTAAGGATAATAGATGGCACTGTGTTAGAATTAAACACTTTAAAAGTATTGTTGAGATATCCCAAACAATAACTCAACAAATTCTTGGTAATTTCAATGAATGGAAGAATAATCTTGAGGGGCTTAAGTTTTATCTTAACAGTGATCTACACTGTTTCTAGATTGTAAAAGGGTTGATTGACATTATTATACATAGATGTATGGGAGTTTGCAGTACAATCTCAAATGTATTGACTTTCCAGTCAATACAAAGATATGACTGTTACAGAAACATACTTCCCTTGCACATTAAGGCATTTTCCCTTTTAAAAACAGTTCCAGTGGTTCATGGGCAGCTTTCTCCAAAAAGCACCAAGCAAACCAAAAATAACTATACGAATAACTTTCAGAGGGCAACCTGTTATCTTCACTTCTGGGAAGTTTTAACTTAGAATTTCCCATTTTTTCTTATTTAAAAGTGATTTTGTATATAAGGTTTTGGAGATCTGTTTTACTTTGAAGAATAGCTCCTAAAAGAGGTGGAAAAAAGGATAAAGATCAGCTTATCTGACAACATGAATCAGGGTAACACACCATGCAACATTTCTTTCTCTCTCTCTCTCTTTCTCTGTATGTATGTATACAGAGAGAGTGTATATGTATATGTGTTCTAAATAGGTTTGGATATTCATAACTGATAGCTCAGAAAAGATTATTCCCTATTTGTGAAAATTAAAATTAAAAAATATTATTATACAGTGGCATTTTTATTAAGGATTTTTCAGGTTTGTTAATTCCCTGCCTCCCCCACATGCACATACTTCCCAGAAATATTTTTTACAAAATATGTAAATATGTGGTTTGCTAAAACAGGTTTATGCCATTAACATTTTGGGAAGTCTTAAAAGGAAAAAAAAATCAATTTTCAACAAAATTTTCAATGCCAATGTTTTTACTTACTGAACTTTAACTCCTTGCAATAGTTATAGTTGGTTAGATGGATTGTTAATAGGGAAGCATCACATCCAAAGAGTCTGTGATGTCTTGATACCCCATTCTTGTTGTGTGTTACACCAAGTTAGAGGAAGAAATTGTCCCTGTCCCCCAAGGTTTTGCAGTCCAAAAGCCGTGTTAGCACCACCTGTTATGATCAGGGTCCTATGCAGTTGCAATTAAAATAAGCAGCATTTCATATAAATCCAAAAATATTTGTAAAATATATCCTCATGGAGCTATATGTACAGGGATTGTATCTTATTCAGAAAAATCTCACCTACTACTCCTCAGAAGCCCTTTTCACTGCCTGATAGTTACAGCTGTACATAATGTGAGCTGGTCTTCCTCTGAGCATTTAAATCAAATGACTAACCAAGCACTAGACAATGCCTAGAGATACAGCACAGCTCAGAAATTCAGACTGACTTAAAAAAAAAAAAATTGGTTTAAAGAGCCTCCCTGCAAACCCTTCAAACACTACAGAAATGGTAAATAAGTTATAGAGAAACAGCAATATGCAAAAAGTTATTTTTAAAAATATAAGACCAGTACCTGCCTGCAAGTTTAGACCCAAAATATCATCTCTCAAACCTGGTTATGTTTCATTGGCTTTTTCAGTGACACCTGCATATAGACTCTGGATCTGAAGCCATACTTCCGTAAATTCATAAGACTTCACAATGGTCCAAGCTGCACACCGGTTCTCAGTTATCTCTGCGCTATACTCATGAACTCCTCCAGACCTCTCACAAGGGACCTGGTTAGTTGTCCTGCATAGGATTTGTTGTGTCCCTAGCAGAGCTGAGCTGCTCAAGTACCAGCATTAATAACCTTTCTGAGCTTTTGTAGCCCTTCAAGTTGTTTCTGCAAGACAAGTCTTTAAGTCAAAGATATTTGCATTCTAAATTTCTAAAATTGAAGTTGTTTTCCCATTAGCATTTCTGTTTGAGAGGTACCTGATCAACTTATATAAGAAAATGAATTTTCTTGATGTAAGAAATTGTGTGTCATATTCTGCTACCCCCACTGAGCCATTCTGTGGTGGAGAATAAGCCATTTAGTGTGACTGTGGATGAAATGTTTAATCTTTGTATGCATCACTAACTCTATTTAAAATGAGAATACAGATTTCTTATCTACTGTTGTACAGTATATTCAGATCTCTGGACTAAAAAGTGCTGTTCAAATAGGAACATTACATTCATCRTCATTACATATGTAATGAAAAGACATTTATAGTAGTAATTTCAAAGGTAGGTAGTGCCATTATTGTTCATTTAGGAGATCAAGGTTTCCATTTGCCTACTACCAGTTTTTGAAATGTTAGCATATTGTGATGTCCATATTACAAGATATTGCATCTTAAAAAAAAATGCTGTACTATTCATGGTTGATAATGTTGGCTGCAATTCAAAAAAATGCCTGACTGTTTCTTTGATAAGAATAGGAAAAGCTATACTAATTGCACTAAGTTAAATTCTTAGAAGGAGAGAAAAGAAAACATCAGCGGCTATTTTTTTTTTTTCGGGGGGGAGGGAGGAGGCTTTATTTGCCATGAGTGTTCTTGCCAGTTTTAGCTGTTTCCCATGTGAAGGAAACAATGACATGATTTTATAGGCAACATGCAAGAGTTTATGAAAGCATAAACTTCATTACACCTTTCACTGCTTCTTGATTGTAACAATCAGAGAACTATACCTGAACTTTGTGGCATGATACACCATTTCTACCTACATACCTTGGAGATTGTTACAGATTTTGCAAACTTTACAACATACTATATTGCAGTCTACTGCAATAGTTGCAGTACTAAAGCATATAGTCTACCGTTTTGAAATTTTTTTACAAAACAATACCAAATTGGAAAAAAGCCACATGTATGCTAAGGAATCTTTGCTTACATGTCACAGAAGTGTGTACATTTATTTGTTTTCTTGAGAAAGGAGGCATAGAGATATTTTTCCTAAAATTATACATCAAATTTTCCAACAGAGAGATGTGACCATTTACAATTTGGGTAAAGATACTTTGTTTTTTTAATAAGTGGGCAAGAGATGTTTTCTCTATATTTAGTGTTATAATTAGCATACTAATCATTTTAGATGCTTACGCTCTCATGACATAATAATTATAACAATATAATATAATAATTACAAAAGTTATAATAATAATAAAACAATAATTGTGACAATAATATAAAACAATTAAATATAACTTTACCTGAAAATATAGTTAATATTTTAGTATTTTTCTTCATTCAGTCAGCCATTATATCGCTATTACCAATGGAAGTGATCAGATGCAAGAGACAAATCAGTCTAGAACAAAATTACCTTTTACTTTGCAACCAGTTCACCTGCTTCTTAGATGTAACAGGTATAGTTTTAGCTAAGGCTTTGGCCTAAGAAAACATCAAAATCTGGTGTTACAATGACAGATGCAAAAGAAGCATGAAAGAAAAATGTTTATTGTCAGTAGTTAGAGAAGAATCAGTTCTTTTCAGGCTGAAGGAATTTAAAAATATCGTCTAGATTTTTCAAGATTCTTAAAGTTTGTATTTAACAAAGTTAAGCATTGATACTTACATAGTCACAGTTTTAATTAAATTTTGAATTTAATCCARTTGTAGTACTGGCTTCCTTAATGTCTATTTAAGGTTCTTTTCATGTCTAGGTAAGTGATACACTGTAAACTACAGAATGCCTGTTGAATTTACCTAAGTTACTGCAGTATCAACAGGTAATGCTATTCAGTTCAGGAAATATAACATATGCAATTAAAAAAAAACAATATTTGTTTATAAATATTTATATATTTTCATTTTCATTTAATCTTTTATCCAGAAGGATTCCTAGAGTGCTTAACATCTTTCGACTGGCCATAAAGATCACTTTATCCACCAATGAAATGCAAAGTGGCAGCTGTTTAGGAGCACATAGCAATATTTCCTTTCTTACACTGGTGAGCACAGAATACTGCATCCAGTTGAGACTGCAAGGGGAAATTGGAAAACAGAAGGTAATTACTTAGGATATCTGGGGAATAACACTTTTAATCCTGTGAACAGAGTTATGGGAACACTTAGTGACCCAGATAGTTTAAATGTCCATCACACCTATCTTCCAGATAGAAGCATTTACCTCAGTATAGTGTATCTGAACTGGTTCTGAGTGCACTCAAGAGGAAGAAAGTGCCTTCTGAATTTAGATTGCCTCTTGGGCTTTCTGACTGCACATAGCCATGAAATCTACCTATGAACTCATGAAATTTATCTTGACTCTGGATGTTACAGTGAGAACATGTAAATCTCACTTATAAGATAATCCTGCTTTTGCTTTGAAATTGCATTAGGACTTGTCTACATGAGGACAATCAGGAAAGTTAACTCAAATTAACTAAAGTTGTGAATTCAAAGCACCATAATTAAAGTAGATCAGCGGATTCACATCCTGAATAAATTAAATCAAACCAAATGAAAGCCTTTTTAATTCTGAATGAGAATGTCCAGGCAGGAGTTTAATATAGTTTAACTAATCCATTTGAAAGGTTAATTCTGGTTGATCTTGATGGGTGTCCATGAAAACAAGGCATGCAAAGGTGTATGTCTGTATGTGTGGCTGAGTGCATACAGAATCTCAAAGTAATGCAATAAAATTTATAAAATACAACTTTGTTCATATGCATTTTCAGTGTCACAGAATATACTAATTAAATGTTAAAAATCATAGAAGTGGTCCAGATAAAAGAGTTCCAAGTTCCCAGACATATTATGATCTCTAAGAATAAAGAATTTTTCAGGTCAAACTGTGTCTCAGAAAACATTGATCACTTATGTGTGTGGATCAATCTCATTAAGCTTCCTGCTCCCTTTAATAGGCGTATTAGTCGACAGAGTCAAAATGAATAATGGCTCATGCAGAAAACTTTAAACAAGGTAACACTGTACACAATAATTAAAATAAATACATAAATAAAATAAAACTTGAGCAATATGTTGTACTGTTCATTAAATAAAGGGTAATCTGTCTTCAGTGCTGCAGCTAAGTCTTCTGTTGGAGAAAATGACCTGGGGAAGATCAGAGGGGATAAGGAGGTGGTGGTATAAGGACAAAATAGATTGCGAGAATGCATATAGCCTCCAAATTAATTTTTAAACTCCTATTCCTTTTGCAATATGTATTCTCTTTCCAGCTTTTACTGCTGGAAGTGTTCTTTCATTGTGCAGTTTGTAAGTCATGTTTTCAGCACAATTGGAAATAACTGTACTAAACTTGCATTTCCTAGCTATAAATAGTCCTTCATACTTATGTAGTGACTTACGACTTGCCCAAAATTTGTTACTGCAGTTTCTACTTTCTGAATACTATTGTTACTGATTTGTACAGAGCACTTTTTCAGCTGATAATAAATTGTTTAAAGAAGCAAACTTCATATGCTACATAGCAAAACTAGTCCTAACATGGGGAGTTTACAGGGAAATGAAACAAATTTATTCTTTTATAATGTCTTCTACTAATCTCAAATTCATTATTCTTCTCTGATGTAACAATCTACAGCAATAAAATGACAAAAACAAGAAACTAATTCTCATTGATTATATATTTGTGCCAAAAATAAAGGACATTTCACATAAAAAGGGAGTATTTTCACATGCAAATTGAAAAACTCAAAAAAAAAAAAAAAAAAAAAGTGGGTGAGAGAAGTAGCATTTTAATTCCTGGACAGAATGGTAATGTGCTTTACAACTGGGTGACCTAATCAGTAAAAATAACAGTAAAGTATAATATGGGAAGTTTAACACTCAATAGTGTGAACAATGAGAAAGGTCAGATTTCTAATTAGTGAGCTTGTCATTGCCTAGAAGGATTTGTAGAAATGGCATTATTAAAGTCTGTTTTCATAGTGATGGTATGACTGGTCCCAATTTTTCTTTCCTTTTTTTTTTTTTTTTTTTTTTTAAGTTGCTTGTTGTGCATCAGATCACCCTTGGATTTCTTAAGAAAGCTGTAACCTCACAGCTGGGGGCTAAAATGTCAGTTGGATATACGGGAGAAATTTATCAATGCATTCATTTTTTAACAGTAGTAGATAGCATACAAATCAACTCTGGCTTTTAACTTTTAACTTTTTAACTCCTTGCCTTGGTTTCTGTGGGAAGGAAGCAGAGGTATTTGGGCCCAGAGTGGTCCATGGCTCATGGGAGGGTTGGCACTTGTGAGGCAGTGCACCTGCACTAGCTGTACAGGTTCAATAAACTCTTCCTGGCTTCAGAAGACGACTGCTGAGAGTGTTGAGTCTGGCTGTTTCTGAAGCATGTAGAGACTAGAATCCACATCTATGAACTAGTTAGGCTAATTAGGCTCCTTCTTGCAAGAGGTCTGGATAATGGTATTTAAGAAAGGAAGTCTAAAAGCTAGTATGTTAAATGTCCAGCATAGTCAATAGGAAATGTCAAATACAGAGGTATATCTCAATTATTTTTGCTCCTTGAGTGTCTTTGGTGTAGAATTTGCAAGTGTAGAAATATTCCTATGTTGCTGGAATTCATAGTTTGCATTCAAATTTTGAAAAATCATATTTAAGTAGTTTAAGATCTAGTGCTGCTTTTCCTCAGTCCTTCATCTCTCTGCTATCATCTGAAAGCTTCCTGGTGCATTATGTTAACCCACAGTGTGGGGGACCTGGACTGTGCCCTGCACAGTCCAATACATTGAAGCCCATACCTTCCACTTCTCTGCTCTGAGGTGGGAGTGCTCATTCATCCCTGATGGGTGAGTTTTTTAGACAAAGAACACAAAATATCATGTGCCAGAGAGAAGAGGTGCAAAGGAACATATGACTCTTTAGGCCAAGTTTTAAGGCTATCACAACAGAAGTGAGTTTTGATTTCTGCCCTTGAAATTGCAGATGAATCTTACCCAACAGGGTTAATATGTACAACCTGGATGAATGTTGTCCTGAACAAACTGTGGAGTGCAATGAAGGGAGACTGCATTTGCTGTCACTGTTCTTTATATCTAATTTTCAATGAAATTGGCTGTACTTTTTGTGTCTAGCTCAGAGCATGTCTGAAAGGGATCTGGACCCTTTGAGAAGCCAGGAAAACACAAAGTGTGAGGCTCGGCCTTTGAGCAGTCAGCCTTGCCTACAGCTGTGTCAGTGGGATTCGGTTCAAGTTTGCAATACCAAATTTTAGCTATCTACATACAGTGTCTGTATGTAAGAGCTAGTGTGTAAATCAAGTATTTATTCGGTTCAGTTGTCTAAACATAAGCACAGTGCTATTTGAGACATACTGTCATGCCCAAGCCTGTTTGGTAGACACAATGGAAGACCCATGCATGCTCTTGAGGACGGACAGCTGAAATTCGAGTGGGATTCTATGGTCCATCTGAAATGGTTCTAGATAACCCGCGTTTAGGTACCAAGATAATCTGTGTTTAGGTATTGAGCCCTAGCTGTCCATTAACTGAATCCCACCCATGATGTATAAGTACCTCGGTGTGCTTTACCAAGAAACACACTCTGGGACTTGGTCATCGAAGATCACCTCTGTAATTGCCTATGGGCTATGTCTATCCAGGCTTAAAATAAATGCATACACTGGATGCTTTTCTTAAGTATGGCTTGAACTTTCTGACAAATATTTGCTTTTTATTAAAAATAGTTTTAAAATATCTGCAATAGACTGCAGAGTCATTTAATTTGATACAATCTCATCTAAAATCTGGTTTTGTGTACAACAGGCCATCTACTGAAAGAACGGTTAAAACAAGGACAGCAGCTATTCATTTTTTGGACATTTTAAAGCATATTAGGAACGATTAAGCATTTAAATGGTATTGTTCAATATGACACCGAAAGATTAGCTTGCTTCCTTGCCCTGTTTCCATTTTCACAAGCAGAAATAAAGTGAAGGTTTAAAAGAGCAATTATGTTAAATAGGCCAAAATTATATCAAACCTTGATGGCATATGGAGCAAGAAATTTTCCTAAACAGGAAAATTAAGAATTCCTTAGAGGTCATAGAGTTCGAGGCTAGAATGAGGCATTACAGCTAATGTCCTATGTGCTTTGGTAGGGGAGGACAATGTAACAGCCTCTGTGAGACAATTACTAAGCAAAATGATTTGAAGCAGTTTTGTGGTTGCTCTGTCTTACAAGACAAATTAGTCTGCAGCAGCCCTAGGGATCTGGGCAATACAAAGGTTTCTCCCAGTATTCTTTCTCAGTTCTGACCAAAACGTCTGCAGATGTACTCAGAGATTGTCCTGTGGTAATTAGATCAGCATGGTAATTGGACTGTAACCCATTTTTTTACCCTTTTCTTGTTCTAACAAATAGAACATCTTATTCTATATCACGCTTAGTTGACTTTTTTTTTCCAGATGTCAGATTTTTTTGATAGATGAGAAAGTTCCTTGTTGATTAAAAATTATAGCATTGTGTCAATTGTGTATGAGCATGGAAATATATATTTTTTGAATTTAATCATGTCATAAATAATTATTTCCTAAACTTTGCTGAAAGCTATACTATGTCAAAATATAAAGGTAGCATTATATGCTTAAATGTTTAAAAATTACTATTTTGGGATACTGTAGGAGGTAGTAACCTTTTTCTTTAAAATTTCCTCATTTCAGTTATTACCTGCTCAATAGCTTGAGCACATGGAACTGTATCTTGCAGACGTATCTTGCAGCCCACAGCCAACATTAACCTCATTCATTGTTTTTCAATTCTATTTTGGTTGTCTTTTACTTAATCTAAATCAGCCATATAGATTGCCCCATTTCCTTAGTTAATAGAATGTAGTCAGTGTGACTTACAAAGTTCTGTACCATTTGACCGAAAGGTGATCTGATAAGTTTTAAAATAGAAGCACTATCACTTCCAGGAAACCTGATTTGCCGAGTTGTACTTCAGAATAATTCCATCACAGTGCATATCCATTAGTATCTGGTTTTATTTATTTATCTTTGTATTATTTATAAGTATATCTGTATTTCTATAATCTGCATGCGTGGATATTGTTTAACATACAAATGAGCTATTAATACATAAGCAAGTATGGACACATTCAGTACTAGATATTTGAAAATTATTCCTTTTCCTCTGTGAGGTAAGATTGGCAGTAAAAGATCTGATGTGGCTATTATGTGAGTGCATTTTAGTCATTCACCATTCCAGAAGAGACTTAATATTAATAGGTCTTGTAAAAGTTGTTGAAGGGGTTTTTTGCCCTGCAGTGTCATACCATATTTTGTACTGTGAACAAGTATATAATATAATGCATTAGATAACCAAGCCCAAATGTGGGGATTAATTTCCTTGAATATCATCTGGAATGGTTTTTTGTGGGGGAGTTACTTTTTCCTTTTTGTATTTTTGACAAGGTTTAGGGTGAGAACAAGTGAAAAAGAGAAGGGATGATCTCCACCCATTGAATTCTTAATCAGCAAGATTAGATATGCCTTTTATTCTATTTTAGTATTATATATTTGGCCTAAGTCTACAGGTCACATGTTTCTGATCTGACACCTTCCCCAAAATTGTTAATATCTCTGATTAGCTGCAGCTTCTATGAAGATGAACATAGGGTTTATTTCCTCTGTTGACACACATATCTATACACACCCATACACACACACGCACACACACGACACACACACAAATATATTTGATCTCCAGTTTAATGAGAAAGGTTTTCAAATCATGCATTGTCATCTTCATCACATGAAGCACAGAAAAAATACAGTGGAACCCATCTAACAAAATTCTTGGATTTAATGAACATTTTGAGTGGAAGGAAGATTGAAGGGAGGGGGGCAAGTGGTGTACCAGGTGTTACTGCTTTTCTCTTAAAATTCATATTTTGATATATAAGCATAGGCTGTAAAACTCATGAATACAAACCAAAAATACAGAATTCATGCAAATGCAATGCAAACAAATTCTTACAGTAGCAAAAATGGYGGAAATGAAAGGAAGGGCTTCAGTGTAGCTAACAAAGTTGATCCGTTTGTTGTGTTCTGGAAGAATGAGGTTTCACTATAGTTCTCCTTTGTGCAAATGAAAGCATGTTCTGTCTGAGGAGAAAAAAAATCTAGCTTAGTTGTTATACCTTAAGAGTTTGACTGCTAGCTGTAAGAACACTGTTGATAAAGTTTGTAAGTTATTTATTTCTAGCTCTATCAGAGCAGATTTGAACATGCTTTCTTAGATCTGTGATATCTGTGGCATAAACAAAGCTGTAGCCTTACCCTTTTGAAAAGGTCAAATGCAACATTTCCTAAGCTTCTGGGCAAACTCGCAGAGCAAGAAAGGCTAAGACGTATTCAGAGGCAATATGGGATGCACAACCAGAAATAGTATGTCAGCATGGCTATGTGACTGGGTTAAAATAGGGCAAAGTGGCATGAACACAATAATCTAGTGACAAACACTTTTGGCACTCCAGATCCCAGGCAATGAAAGCTGGGTAAACTGCATGGTCCAAATTAGAAACGCTGAGTTCTTTTCAGAGCTAAAACTTGGTAATCCTGTTGTCTCAATAGTTGAGGTAACCTGGCAAAGGGTAATAGAATAAAACAGGGAATTGTGGGGAACTTAGTGTGTAGGAAGCTCTTGAAATACAAATAGAATATGTCCCCTTGTTTTGTGTCAGGGATTTTAGTGGTTAAGTGCAGCACTGACTAGACTCAAGCCAGGTTAAAGGCTTCCAAGCACACACACTCTCCCATGTAAATCCTTGCTGATCACTCCTGTTTCATGCGTCTTGGACATACTTTTGCTGGTACTAAATGAGTGGGAACTGGGAGATTTATCAATCATTTAATTGCTTTTTCTGTAAGCTCCAGTGGGTCAGCAGCTAAGGAAATAGCTCTTCTGTGTTCCTTAAATGGCTAAATGCATTTTTAGGTACTTCACCAACCAGGGAGAAATTTAAGTTCAGGCTTAAGGGCTTTGTGCAAGGTACACATATATGAGGTATATTCATATGTATATGCGTATGTTTTATCATCGCTGATATCTTTTTATCTTTCTTGAAATCTAATCACAGTCTGATCTTTTAATTCTAATAAGAACTAATGAAAACAAAGAGGTGGTGCAATTACAGCTTATTTTTCTCCTGAATGTAAAGAAGCTGATTACAAAGTGTGAAGTATGTTTTGATTTTTGCCTAATTTAATTACTGGTGAATCTGGTTCTCTGTATAATTTGATCAAATTCTAGGGAACCAAATAATTTATATTAATAATAATGTAACTTCCACATTTAATGCTGATCAATCTTTACTAATTAGTGTAGGTACTAGGATAATTCAGTCAGTGATTATGGAATGGCAGTGTTCAATCACTGGGGGGGACCAGTGCTCCGAGTAAGAGAGGAGCACTCAGGAAGAGTCAAAAGGTGGTCAAAGATACCCACCGGTGACAGATTTGCTCCTCTGATGTTGTCATTGGCATTGGAGGGTCTTGTGCTGTTGGCGCTGTGATCCGATGTGTGTGCTGATAGCCATGGGCTGGACATGATCGAGCACTGATTTTAATCAGAGTGATTGAAAAATAAAAAAGGGCTAGATCTGAGTTTAGAGAATCTGTTTTATGCCATCTTCCTGCCTGCCGAGGACACCAACTGCCCAAAGCTAAGTTCAGCTACRTCAGCTGAGCCTTTTCTGTGGCGCCACGCTCCTGAAGCAGCTGTCAGCAGTGCCTAGCGGGAAGATTTCTGTAGCCATTCTGTTCAGCTGTGCACTTCTCTCTCTCTTTTCCTGCTGGGAAGGAAAGAGAAAGAGAGTGCTGGGACTACTTCACTCCACTGTGACCTCCAGAACCACAAGCTTTCATAGTAGAAATGTTCTTCCGAAAGCTTGTACCTGTTTTTACAGTACAAAAACACAATAAAAACACACACTGTTCAGTTTGGTTTTAGTATCTTAAGTATATCAGAGATACGAAATATCAGGAATTGTTTTAATCTTATGCTTTGTAAAATACTAAGTTTAAAATACAATTTGGGTAAGACAAAATGTTTCAATGTATCTTGATTAGATATTAATCTGAACCCAGGATTTTTCTTATACAGTGTTTTTTTTAATTCACTAGCTTGCAACTCAAACCCCTTTTGACCTGAATAAAAGGACTTTCCCCCCCCTTTAAAATGTCAGGAGATTTTAGACAATTTTTTTCCAATTTATTTTTGAAAAGAGTAATTGTCAATAACAGTCTTTCCCCCAAATTTGTTTTGGTTTTGAGAAATTTTCAGAAAGAAAAACATTCATTAATTGCTATATTTCTTCAGCATTAGGTCCAGGCTTTCACATAATTCTGGGAGTTGCTTCTTTACCATACCACATCTCTTATGGCAGTTAATAGTCGTGTAGCCAATAACTGTTGTCCACCAGAGCGGAAACCATAATGCATCCAACCCACCAAGAAGAAGTTAAAGCATAACAAAACAAAAATCATCCTGATAAACTTAACTCAGAGAAGGAAGACAGAATGTCAAACTGAAAAGAAATTGCAAAATTAAAGTTTTCACACACTGCAATTTTTTTTAAATGCAAACTGTGTTTGTCATTGCATAAATATGTCATTATTTCATTAGTGCACTCAAAATACGAGTAAATTAATTTGCTTTTCAGTGGCTGGCTTGTTTTCTACTCTCAGGCACTCTAGATTTAGAAATTCACTTCTCTGCTGTCACAGAACTCAGATCTGATGCCTTTAAGATAGTAATACAACACTGTTCATTTTTTCAGTGGTGGGTTGGAAGGAGGTACTAAGGAAAATATAAAAGAAAAATCTAGTAACAAATATAGAATCTGGAAGTACCATTTTGTAAGAAATAGCTTTATATGAAACTGTTTGGAAGAAGGTGCAGTTAAAGGTGGTTGAGAAGCTTGTGTTTGTGATTTTGTTATTCTGTGTTTCGTACACGCATCTACAGCTTGGAATAAAGACTTTCCAAGTAAATACAAGTGAGTGCAGGCCTTTCATGTCTGCTAAATCCTTGCTATTTGTAACGTACATTATTTTTTCCTGAGCTGTATTTTATGCCAAAACCTTGTCTAACAGTAGGTTGTCTAAAGAACAAGTTGAAAGTAATAAAACTGGTGCAAGCCTGTACCAAGAAGGAAAAAAAAAAAGAAAAGAAAAGAAACTAGGTGTTCTGGAGTTCAAAAGCCTCTAGGGCTCTGRTCTCTAGGGCTTTTGTTGGAGTTCAGAAAATTGCTCAGCTGCACAATGGAGATTTTTGAAGAATAACACTGAAGATTTGAAGCTTTCAGTCTGAACTCTATGAAAATTTTATTGCATTAGTGGGAGTTCATGTGCTGAAAATAAGCTAGGAACCTGTGTTCAGAGCAGAGTTCTCATAAACAGTGAAATCGATGATTTATTTTGGACCTTTTAAATGAAAAAAAAATACATTTTCAGTGACAAATACCTTCTTCTTTCATAAGACCTAGAGCACTTTTGAAATAGCTTTCAAAAAGTACTTCTCACTGTGATTGGTCTTGTTCAGGTCATATGTAAAAGAAATCTGCAAGGAAGATTAAAAAAAAAAAAGTACTGTGGTGATGTGAGCCTTTGTTTTCTCCTAAACTATTTTTCCTTCATAACAGTTTCAGCTGCAAATTAATATAATGCTTAGGGGACTTTCCAGGCAGATGGCAGTCCAGGAGACTGGTATCTCCTGCCTGTTCACAAAACAGGTACATCCATGACAGTAAAGGAGAGAGAGTTGCCTGATGATACTTCGAACATGTGGCCCGAAGGGAGCTCTCTCGGGGTAATTAAAAGTAGTTCTTTTTCTTTCCGTCCTTAGCCTCGCCTACAAATAAAGATAAAGACATTGCCACTGACTCCTGGCCTTTCTAGCCCAGTGTCTTTGCCATCCGCTCTCAGCCTCATCCGAGTAAGAATCATGTCTCCCCATTCTCACCTTTGGCCTCAACCATCAGGAGATAACCGCTTTTAGAGAAATTCTCCTTCTTGTCTCCAGTGGGCAGTTTTAGAGAAACTGGTGATAGCTACTTCTTTTTTAAAAAATCGCCCTTTCCTTTGTGTTCACTACTGTAATTCTAGACATTTCTGTTATTTCTGTGTGATAGGTGCTGGTGCCAGTGTGGTGTCATCCCTATCATTCCACCACTAGTCTTGCTATCTCTACCTGTCTGCTAACCTAACATTGCAGAGCAGCAGTTTCTCTTCCTAGTAGCAAACTCTTCCCTGCACTTGCTACACTCACGTAAACAACAGATGCTCTGTTCTTAGTCTCAGTGAGTTTTACCATCCACTATTCACTTGTACGCATTTATTCTTGTACACATCCATTGAGCCTTTTCTTGCTTACTTCCTGCTCAGATTAGTAGCTTCTGCCCTTGTATACTTTATATTTCTGTTTTCCATTCATCTGAAATTCAAATTTGATATTTTCGTGGAACATAGATATAGAATCTGGAAGTACCATTTCATAATGTCAGAGCTAGATTCAAGTCTAGGAATTAGCTGTAAAAAGTTACATATTTCTATTGTGACTCTTTGAACCATCCATTCTTCTTTCAATATTCTGAGTATTGTCTCGCCATTTGTTTTTCTTATTAGTTTGGAAACAGTTACCATATGATAGAATTTAATTCTAGCAAGGAAAACATTGTTACAAATTAACCCGCCAAGGAAAAGAAAATTTGGTGAAAGAGGTGGGAATTTTTCAAGTACATTTTTTCATCAGAAAAGATATACCATTCATTCAAAAAGCCATTTTTTATTTAACTTGTAACTCCAACCAAGATTTGTATTCTTAAAGTCATCAAAAGGAGAACTTTTCTTTTTCAAAAGGAAAGTTTTTTGTAATTCCAGATAACATTTAATTTGGTATTCTACTTACTGTACACTTAAACAAGCAAGTAAAAAGAAAAATATAAGAGTAAAACATTTCAAAATTAACAGAACAACAAATTACAGGTTACCAAATTAATTTTATTTGTATTATGTCACTGTTTGGGATAGGAGATCTCAAACTCCTGCAGGATAAGAAACATTCCTAGCGCTTCATTGCAGGTGTTATAAAGGTCTGAGGGACAAAAGAAAACCTAAGACAATAAAAAGGAGTAGCCAATAGATAGGATTTAGACTAAAACAAATCTATGAGTAACTTTGGTGGTCAGAACATTATAAAATAATTAGCATCATCCAATATTTATTTTTGTTGTAAAAAGTCTATGAAACTTGCTGAGAATTTACAAGCAAATATTTGAAAAAATTGCATTTGTCAGAGAAGTTTGGATTAATCTCTGTGTCTTGAGATTTTATCTGATGTTAGTATGAAAAAATTATGTTGTGTTTAAACAAGTTTGTCACTATGAATCATGTCAAACTAGGTTCATGTGGTTTGAGAGTGCTGTTCCTGAGAGATTTGTGCCCTGGGAGGCAAAACGATGCAAAGCTTTACCTCATGAGCCAGCCTGTGCCTTCTCATTCAGCTCTCACAACGATACATTCATGAAAGCTGGGAAAACTGAGCCACCAGAATACATTTCAGTGCACCTTAGTTTCACTGGAAGGAAACAGAGGACACACAAAGTCAGCTCAGTTTTGCGTAAAAYACATTCCCTACCTTGTATGCTTGTGCTTGGCATGCTCTGTTTGTGCTTTGCCTACCCAGTATGAAATAACTGTTGACCCTTCTGCTAGAATGCAAAGACATGGTCCCTGAGAGGCAACACCACCTCGGTGACTCTTGGGCAAAGTCATAAAAGGCTTCTAAAGTATTTGCAGGGATTAGGAAAAGCTTAATATAAAGATTTTTTTTTCCCAAGCAAGATGAATGTAGAACTAAAGAAGAATAGTATGTAATACATAAATCTCTCAAGTAAGCTGGTTCAAAACATGCCTTTTTTCTCCCTTAAATATTTGATGGTGACACTTTGTCAGTTCGGGCCATTAGGAGGTTACAAAAAGGTGGTAAGCTAAAAATGGGAGTCACACTTTCAGAAAGCTTGAGAAGAACTGTTCAAAATCATATAGAAAAAGAAAATACATAGAAAATACAGAAAATAGAATGTTCAAGAACTTCCAAGAACTAGAAGTGCATAATTTTTATACATAATAAATTAAAATTCCCTTCTCTGCTCCCATTTTAGCCACTATTCTGCAGGGACACTGGTCCTTCACGCAGCTTTCCCGGTTTTGACAGTGTCTAGAAGCATCCCCTTCCCCATATATATGACAAGATTTCTCTTTACTGCAGGGAGAAAAGGGATGCTAGTAGCCTTGTCTGTCCTTTTCCTGGGTGATGGGTATTTTGAGTTACTATTATTTCTTTTCCCACCAAGGAATATCCTCATTCCACTAATCACAGCTGCAGAATTTTCTCAGATCCATCTAGGGACTTTGTTTAGTAGTTTACTTGGTTAAACGGGAGGGTATTAACACCATTAATGTTGATCATGTAATCAAGTGCTCTGCAGCAACCTTTAAAAATAGGTATCTCTCACCATCTGAAGAAAGTACAATATTAACTTCAGGATGTTCCTTTTTAATCACTTCTACAGCAGTGCATTGATGACTAAGTACACTGTGGAATAAAATCCTGATAAAAGCCTGTAATTTTGATCATTACTTTAAAATGCTGTTGACAGTTAAAAATGCTCAGTCATGCCTCGCACCCTTGCAGGACAAGATGTCACTAAATTTAAACATCTGAAAACCAGAAAATGAAATATTAAAGCAAGCACAGATTTATTCTGTCAGAATATAAATATAGACTGCCATCTTTCCCCGCCATTAGTATTGTGCAATTACTGATGTTCTTTCTTACACGTTAGGGTCTTCATGGCCATACAGCCTCACTGTTCACTTCTTCAGTAGGTACTCTTTGTACCTCGATTCTGTAAGGAAGGGTTAAGTTTAACACATATAAGCAGTAATAATTAAACAGCCTCTGCTAAGGGATAGTATGAACTAGTCATGCTTTCCAGTTATAAAAACTTAAGAAGCAATGTGAAAGAAATACACAAGGAAATACAAAGAAAATGCAGTCRTCTTCAATTTGATTGTAATATGCATTATAGATATGTTACTCTGAGGTGAAACCATGCTGAATGATGGACTCAGGAGAGACAGAACAAAAGAGCTTTTGCTGCAGTTGGTGGAAATATATATTAAGGAAGTAAGTGTGACATATTTCAGTACTGGCTACTATAAATGCAAGGATCTTATCATGAAGATTGGCAGTATCCAGGATTTAGTGGGAGGTAAACAGAAAATATTATCAAAAAAACCCAAACAAACAACCCAACCCTACTCTCAGGACAGTAATAGAAGAGTGTTAGCATTTAAATTCAAGTGTTCTATGCAGAGTATGTGTAGGTCAAATGCAGTCATTTATAAGCATGAATTTGGGGGCTTTAAAAATTTTAGAACCTRAAAAGCTCATGTGTTCAGTACTGGGTTTGCTGTGCTGTATATGTCAGATTGGTGTTCAGATTTAGGAATGTTGAGGCCTTGTTCATAGTGTGCTACGGAAGAAATGTTAGGCAAATTAACTTAAGGAATTTCAGTTTGCCTTTATATAACTCTTCATTTCAGAAATAGGTTGTATATAAGGAATCCGTGGACAGCCTACACTTCATGATAGTTTTTTTGCAATCAAGTTTGACTGTAATAAAATATCAGTGCTATATTACTGTTATTATTACATCACTATACACTCCATTTTAAAATGAGCTAAAATTAAGTTAGGCCATTGTTGATATGCATCATTTGCTACTATTTTTATATTAGCTCTTCGAAAATCTTTATCCAGTGTTGATGGTTTAGGAACATATTCAGTGCGAAAAGCAAAATATTTGAAGGGAGCAGATCATTGCCAGTGCATATTAAATGTTAAAATAATTGCTCATCATCTTTTTTAGACTATGTGCCAAATATAGGCACTGACATTTCTCCAGAGTTAAATTATGTTTGCCTATCATTAGCATACATGAGCTGCCACAGAACTTGGTTCTTCATCTGCCAGTTTCGGCAACAAGACTGTGGAGTCATTTTCATCCAAGAGCGTCTGGAGATAGAAAATTTATGTCATGTATCAAATACCTCTTCCCTCAGTTCCAGTCTATCTAACAACTTAGAGCAGAAAACTTATATTTGAAATCCTTGTTACATTTCTTTAGACTTTCCCTCTCTTTCTGTCTTTCTTATGAGCAACGGACAAAGACTAGTTTGGTATAGACTGTTTTCTGCTTGCCYCCAGACAGATTAGAGTGAGGTCTTTTAGAATGATATTGATTTTTGTAACTACAGTTTACAAAATTCTCCTTCAACTCTCTGACTACAGTCAGGGAAACTGGCACTTCTTCAACACAATTATTAGCAAATCTGAAAAGATGGTTTCCCAGCTGCTGCACAGACCACTATAATTTTATACAGGAAACACCACCAATACGATAAGCATAAGTGAACTTAGGTGGAAGAAGAGACCGAGGATCTGTTATCACAGGGATTTCAAACTAGAATTACTGGTTGGAAATAATCACTTTTACAAGGCCTACTATTTAACTTCCTCCACAAAGCTGGAGACAAGAAAGGAAAAAGCATGGAATCTGTGCTTCTAAAGAGGAGGATTTAGATTACTATTTACAGTTTCAGCATTGTGTTCTCCTTTCCTACTGAACTGTTTGTCAAACAGCCATCCATCTTTCTAGATCATAGTCTTTGCTCCTTTGCTAAGATGACTTTGACTTTCTTCCGTAATACATTTGCAGGCTTTCCCTTTCATATTCTGTTTTGCTGAGTAACACCACAAAACAGTCTTTTATCCTAGTTAAGTAGAGACAGGCTTTTTTCAACTGTCGATATCAGAAAAGCATCTTTAGATCCAGTCAGGAAGAGCTAGTACAGGAATAGAGAGTTGTTTTAGAATGAAAAAAGAATATTATAGTGATAAAGAGAAACTCAAATAAAACATTTCTTGAAAATCTTTATTTCTTTAATATCTGCATTATAATGTAATCTTTAATTACATGATCATGTGCTTTTTCCATCCATGAATGTGAAACATACTGCAACATGGTAAGTTTATCAAGTCTGAGCGGGTTTACATGAAACCAAAGAATAATGTTTCTTAGATGTGAGATCCAAATCTTGCAAGATAAAGTCTGCTGTCAGCTAAGGAGCTCCTCAAAAAGGAAATTTTTTTCTAAGAGTGAAAATGTCTAGACAAATGAAACTTGCATCACTATCATTCCACCTGTTTTGAAGGAAATAGAAATGCATAGGAATTCTGACATCAAAGGGAATCCTAAGTATTCATTGTCCCATAACCTTTATAGAAAAGCTTGCATGGTATAAAACTCCTAGGTTCAGCTGTATAGCTAAGAAAATTTGTATAAATAATGGCAACTAACTTGAGATATAATAATGCTGCATAAAATACTAAATAGTAAAATAAAGACAAAGATTCTTTCTTTCCTTTATTGGTCAAAGTACTTGTGCATTTAACAAAGCTCTTTAAAACTTTCTGCAGTTGATGGTTTTTGTTGTCCGATAGACATCGTTTCTCTTGTTTGGGAGCAGACATACATGGGTTGCTTCTGAGTCTCCTTAGTTAATGAGAAGCTGTCACCTTTATGCTCCCTGCTGCTGGTACCTTCACCTGGGCTGAAGTGCTGGTGCAAATAGTTCTGACAGCTTTTGCAGGTGAGGGGATGGAGATTTTGAGCTCCGTGTGCAGAAGGTCACTACCTACTGGTTTTCTTTGATAGCACAGGAGGTTCTTAAGAAAATGAAAGATACTTCCTCAGAACAAATCTGGTATAGCACAATATTAAGTATCCTACCTGAATAGAATGAGACATAGGCAAAAGAGGAGATGTGCATTGCCATGGACACATTTTTAATTTAATAATATTATTATTAATGAAAGTGATGGAAATAACTTTCCTTGCTTCTGTTTAAAAGTGGGAGATTTACCTCTAGTAAGCTGTATTTCGTTCTGTTAAATGTCTACTCATCTGATCATTTGTTGGTGTTAAAACTGAGAAAAATCTGACTTCATATCTTCACAACAGTTGTTCAAGATCATTTCATCCTTTATAAAATGTTAGCCCAGCCAGAAGACTGACAAGTTTAATAAAATCTTGCATCATCTGATATGTGTTAGCTTTGAATTGTAAACTTCTGTAGAACTATTCATACTTCATTTCCAAGAGCCTCTGGCTAATGTGTAAGCTCTGAGGCTTACGGACATGCACAACGGTGTGAACTGAAGGTACTTGGGAGGACTCATTCATTCCCTGATCTTCTGGAACTTATGGGGATCTCACTGCTTTTCTTTGCCATAAAGTTCAATGGTTATTTTCCCTCCTACAATTTAATTTTTCCTTCATGGTTATATTTACTTGCTTTGTTATCTTTTACGCAATAGACTTGACCTCTCTTCTGTAACTCTTCGAAAATGTCCARTACCTCTGTTTTTTTCTTTACTTTTTTTGTTTTAATAACCATGAGTGAGCTATAAAAGGTTTTCTACAGGTGTATGGGGTTCATTCCCAGTGATTTGTGTGTTGCTTTTTGTATCCACACAAACAAAGGAGCAGGGCATGTCTTTTGCATGTCTTAGCCCGTGAAAAAGTTGACAGTTTCCAGAGGGACAAGCCATTCCAGCTGGTGGAACAGCAAGAAGTAACAGGAGCAGCTGTAACAGGAGCTACCAAATGCTCTTTTGATCATCTGCCCTCCTTCTCCCCTGCAACCAACACCCATATCTAGCTCTCTCCCATTGGCCTACATCACTTGAATTGCCTCCCCTTTATTTATCTCCGTTTCCTCTCCCAGCTTTTCCAATACTGAATATGTGTGCCTTGTAAGGAATTCCTCCATTCCAACTTTCACATATATCTCAGCAGGTCTTATTACTGCCAGGCTGCTGTGCTGTATGATGTGATCTACCAATTTATTCCCAAAGTCTTGCTCATTCTCCAGACACCTTACATACCCTAAACAGGCACACACAAAGAACCTAAAAATCTTCTGTTAACACCTGGTTTTGCGCATTCTGTTCAGTTTTGCAGAAACTGCGATCATTATTCTGTTGTCTTTCATTTTCTTTCTGAGTTAATTAAAATCAATTGATTAATTGGTACTTTGCTGTAACAACTACCCAGCTGGAAAAGTATCAACATGCAGAGTGATCATATGTGTAGAGCATGTCTAATTTGTTTTCTTTGTGAAAGGCCTAGAACACTTTTTAAATTAGCTTTAGCAAGGCACATTTTCCAGAAGAAACAGTTAAGATAGAGCACATTACTACTTAACAGGTTCCGCTTGGATTTCCGCAGTGGACAGCATTTGAATTCAAGTGCAAAGATACAGCTCAGGCTCCCTTGACACATCTTCAGGAGCCAGTTTTTACTCATAAAATGGTTTCTCTGGGCTCTTGCACTTGCCATTACCACTGATTCGCCTTGCAAAATCTTCAGTGTATGAGTGGTTTGTGCATAGCATTTTAGAAATAAAAAATTATCCTTTAATAACATTGTTACTACTTCTTTCCCAGTGATGGAACAGGGACTGGATACTTGCAGAAATTAATGGTGAGCAACAGAAATTATGTGGTTAGCGCCCTGCTTTGAGTCCTGTTTGCATCCTACAACCAAACAAATCAATACAAAACTATGGGTTTGTAAAGAAATTGTGTTTTTTCAGTTATGGGGTTGTGTAAGTATAGGTAGAATACTCCAATGACTCTAACTATGGAACGTAAACATTAGCTGTCATCCTTACATGCGGCGTAAGAAATGTTAAGTCAATCCAAAAAAAGTTTTCTTAAAAAAAGGCTGAATTTATCAAAATAGTTGAACTGACTTGAAATACTTTTTCATTTCATTTTGTGATTAATTCCAAAATCTTACATTCTTCTTGCGATTCAAAACTACAAAAATATGAATTCCAAATGTTATATCTCCTGGTATAGAAAATCATTTTTTTGTTAGTTCTGTTAAGCTCTATTTGACCAATCAAGTAAATAACATGAGAAAAATATTTTCTGGTGATCATTTTTTTCTGTAGAAAAGAGGATTTGCTGTTGTTCACTCTATGGTAGGAGGATATACCTGCATCATCATCTCTCTGAAGCACTTCCAGTATCAACCAGTCACAGCACCTGAGTTTGATGGGCTTCTTTGAATCCGCACACTAATGCATTTACTCAGTGTTAGAATAGTTAATGCTTGCACCCAGGGTGATCTGGAAAATGAATCTCTGCAGGCACGTGTTTCTTGTGTTTCTGGACAATGCCGCAAAGCATATGGTGTGTCTTTGTAACTCATAGAAAAAGGCAGATAAATGAAAAAGAAATGATGAAAATTAGGGAAAATCGTCCATTTATGGATAATTTATTTTTAACACACTACAGATTAGTTTATAATTCCTTTCTAAAACCATAGGTTTTTACCTATCTAGATTTCATTTGTATTTAAAAGTGTGGTATTTATCTTATCCATTAACAATGTCTTGTCTATTGTGTTAGATAAATAGAGTCATGAAAAAATGTCCTATCCCGATGTAATTATTTTGTGGCTAAGATTGTTTATTAACACATTTTTCCTCATGCTTTATTTTGAGATTTTCTTTAAAGCTTAATTATTTGGATTCAAAGGCACAAGCCGACTTTTTTTTTCAGATAAGCTAGTGGCCAAAAGAATGTAAGCTCAATTTCTCTGAGCAGTGAGTATTAATACTTAGGAATTTATATTTTTCAAGGTCGGTTTCTTGTTAGGGAGAGAAGTTTCCTCTCAGAACATAGAAATGTAACTTTTTCAGCACAAAGAATTAAAGGTCAGACCTCAATGTTAATATAAAAAGAGACTCTGACATATAAATAAATGATGTAAGATGGATTTGTACAAAAGATTAAACTTAAAATGAATATTGTTTATTTATTTAAAGCAGAGTGAAATCAAAGTAAGATACAAAAGGGCACCACTGAAAAAACAATTTTCGTAGTGTTTTCAGTATCTAATGTAACAATCATCATTTTGAAGAAGAGGCATATTACTCTTGTAGAAAAAAAAAATAAACAGCCCATGTAATTAAAATAAATTATATTTCCTTAAAGAATAATTTAAACATTTCTAAGTCTGTCTAGAAATGCTTAAGCAATCTTGATGTCTTTTTGTAGGGGTTATCTATGTTTTAAATTTGGAAGGACATTAGTTATAATTTTATTTATGAAACCAGTATAATTTCATTCAACTGTATCATCCCTGTAGACAGCAGAAGAAATCAACTTTTCCTGAGACAACTTTATTTATTATTTGTTGATGGTTCACGAAACAACAAACACAAAAGGGACTTTAGAAATTTATATTATTGTCATGAAATGTTTTTGTGGGTTTTGTAGAGAACAGTAGTATGTGGAATAATAAATTAAGATAAGACAAATTTGTTGGAAATAAGAGCCTTCAAATTAATGGATTTGGGGAGATAACTCTCTAGATGAAAGACACTTTGATAATAATTTTCCTGGGCATCGTTGACTTCATTTTCTGAAATGAAAGCRTTGTTGTTTCCACAGCTGAGAGTCAGAGAAACTCACAGGTACACATACGTGTCTCAATGTGAGTGAGTGTGAACAGTGTGCACCCCGGTGTGTAATTGTCTGGAGTTTCTTTTATATTTTTTCTCACAATCAGTGCTTCTGGTTAGTTTAAAGAATGAAAAAGAATTCATCAGCAGTATATTCCAGTGGGGTCAAGAACAACAACAACAAAAAAGACATCTCTTATTCAAGCCTGCTTCTATTTGCTGCCAGCTTTACTGTGTTAGATATTTTATTTCTGCCTCAATCTATTATTTAACATAAGAAATGCATGTAAGCTTTCAAGAATCTAATCATTAGTCAAGTCAATAAAGTCAGTGGCTTGGTACTGATATGACTGGGCATAGAGTTTGCTTACATAGCCCTTTTTATGATGTTGGCTTTGTGGCATGGAAGGCATAAGGAGGATACACTTGGCCAAATTTAGTTGTCTAAAAGTGTAATGTAGTCACTTGATGCTCACTGTTTAGTCAGTAGAGAAGCAGACACCTCCATAAGGCAGTTCATGTCACCCAGAAATAGACACCTACATACCTACAAGAGGTCAGCGGAGTCACTGACTGGTTTTACCCACTTTCTTCTCTAATTATAAAAGAAAGCTCAGACCTGGATAGCTAATTTTTAGGTGAGATGAATCCCACTCAATGCCTGTGTGTGCTTTGGCAGTAGGATGTAACATTTGATTTTATACGTGATATTTCATCTTCTGTAATGGATCCACACACATATGGGACATAAATAGTTCGTAATGGGGATGCCAGGTAGTTGAAAAAATGTAGGATGTGTCTCCAAAGGCTACTACAGAACAAATCTTCCATTGCTGTTTGTATGCTACAAGCCCATGAAGCACTGAAGAAATTATTAATGAAAGAGCACTCTGCTGTATCTTTCAGCAGGGAAACAATGAAACCTTATATATTATCCATTGGATGAACCCACATTGGTTGAATATGCTGATTAATTCTTTTGTGTAAAGAGTTATAAAAAAAAAAGAAATCTCTGGTAAAATTGACACTATTAAATGTAACAGCTCCTTGGAGCAATTGTAGACTGTTATATAATGCCACATAATTACAGGAATTTTGAAATAAATGTAGTCTTTAATGGACCATCTCAAATCAATCACTTGAAAACCACCCTGAATTATAAAAGGTCTCCTATAAGAGAGACCAATCAGTGGAATATCTAATTTTTGATGGGAGGGTCTCTGAATAACTTCCTTATAAAGACACATTATTTTCTCTTTAATATTCACTTTTCTGTTTAATGTTCACTTTTCTATGAGATATTACAAACCCAGTCAGAAATATTTTATCGAAGTATCGTATTAGTTGTTTCATACTGAACACAGATGGTATCAGAGGTCAGATCTTTTTTCTGTAATTAAAAAAAAAAACATTTTTGAGATCACAGACAAAGTCTGTCCACTGAGATTACTGTATAGTCAAAGGGAGATGTTCTTGAGTAAGGGCTATTAGGCAGCAATTTTTGGTCTCAACATAGGCATTTAGCAGTACTTTAGACACTCTAGAGTGCCTTTTCTGGTCTCCAGCTGCCTGTCCAGAAGGTGAGGTTCCCCTACCAGAGCGCTGTGTTTGCCAGCTGCAAACAAGTGCCAGCTACCCTAGGGAATCGAAATAGCATCAAGTGGATGCCTAATCTGTGTTGGAGCAGCTGAACCCCACCCTTATGATTCATCCTTGTGTCTTGTGATAAGATAACAATATATACAAGATGCTTTTGTAGACTTCAAGTCTTCTTCAAGTGAATCTAATGAGAATTTAAATTTCAGACRTGTTTACACCCCTCCCTTTCCCCCACTTCTCCAAATTGGAGCTTGAAGTACTCACAGTTATGTAGCTCAGAGAAGATGGGTCTCTGGTGGGATGTAGAAAGACTAGGCTCTAACCTCCCATTGTAGCTCAGTGAGATTTCAACAGCCCATATAAGTGCTCTGGAAAGATCTACCGGATGTCTAGCGTGAGACTTAATAAAACCTTGGTAGATAATGGCCTTTGGTCACTTGTATTGCAGGGAGACTTAAAATTGTAAGGCCAAGATTTTTCTCAACAATAAATAGTTCACTCACATTTTTAAATAGTGGATGCAAGACAGAAGAAATGGCTTGATTTTCCAGCAGTAGATTTTTGAAAATTTGATCTTTTAAAAAAGTATTTTAGACTGAGTAATGAAAAATTCTAGCCCTTAAATCAAGCACCAGTTACTTGCAGGCTAATTGCAAATGTATATAGGTTCATAAAAATGAAGGTAAGTGGATAGTTGTATTTTTCAAAAGAACTGAAATAGGGTGAGCAAATAATTCCTATGTAAATCTTAGTAATTAGGCACTTTGGAAAACAGCCCAGTATCTAGCTGTGTTGCAGTCATCTAAATCTCTGCAAAAATACGACCTTCAGATCTCAGGAATCTTCCCAACTTATTTTAAATCATTACAAAAATCATAGTAATAGATAAGTACTTAATGTATTTCGGTTACTTTCTTCTCATTTTGAAGGTTTTTTTCAAAGTGCTTTAAAAACATGGGTATAAATTCTGTGAGTTAGAAAGTCACATGCATATAGATAAATAATCATCTGGTCCAGAGAGTGTAAGTCCCTAAAATCATACTGAATTTACTGATGCAGGGGAAACTGGAATCAAAGCACTAGCAAAATGTGACAACAATTTACAAGTGCAGAATGAAAGAAATGTGAAGATGCTGTTACTGATAAAAGCTTGCTTTCTTGCAAACCATCTTTAACTTATAGTACCTCATCCCTGATACTGTGCTGATCTACTGGCTGGTTGCTGTATAATGATATGAATAATGATCTGAGCACTTTGCTACGTTGACAAATCATAGGACCACTCGGGGTAGAAAGGACCTGGGGAAGTCTATAGCCCAGCCTCCTGTTCAAAGCAGTGCCATCACTGAATTCAGACCAGGTTTGTCATATCAAGTCTTGGAATTGTATATAATATTATTTATTGTATATTGTTTATAACCTATAATATTATATGTAAATACATAATACCCCAAAGGATGGGTATTCCACAGCCTCTATGGGCAACTGGCCCCAGTGCTTAATTATCCTTGCAGAGAAAATTTTTACCATATGTCTAGTTGGAACCTCCTCTATTTCAGTTTATGACCACTAAGCACAAAATAAAAAAATAAGACTCTTTCTTCATTTCCTTGGCTGTTTTTAAAATGTAAATAGTATTTGAAAAATCAAGATTTTTTCCCCTTTTTTTTCACTCTCTCTGCATTATCCCTTAAGTACAATGCATATGTTCTCCCACCTTAGAATGAAAGTAAAATGAAGGTTAACAGAAATGAATGTAGTCTACTGATCATGTATAGCACTGGACCTTTCCAGCATCCCTCCCCCACAAAAGAAAACAAACAAAACTGTGGTAGAAACAGAGATCTCCCTGAGATGTCAGGGTATGTGAAAAATTGGTATGTTCTTGTGGTATATTATATTAGGCCTTTTCCATCAGAAAGACATTTTAATCAATGTATTGTTAAATCCACTGACTTTCCATCCACTGTCCAGAAGGGTAAGCTGGCATGATTTATTCTCCAATGTACTTGGATGACATTTTGTCTACTAAAGCATAGGATTCACTGGCGAAGGCATTATAATTCAAGTAAAAGAATACTCTAACACACGATTACAGTTTTGATAGAGGACTGTCAGCTGGATCTGTATGTATTTGAAAAATCTCTATAGTGCTTAAGTAAAGAAAATAATGCTGATCTTATCTTGCTTAGGAAAGTCATTGTATTTCTATGAAAGAAATGGGTTTCTTTCTTCTGTAAATGAACCATGCAGAAGGAAATTAGTCTCAAAATTGTATGTAACATAACGGGGTGGGATATCAGAGGAAGGTGTGGCTTAAATGATGGCACAACTCAAGCTAGAATAAGACTTCTGTGTTTGTAAAGTGAACGGAGAATACTGCCGTTTCATTTGCAGATCTATTCCTTCACATGCTCAAGGAGACACTAGTCCTATATTATTAGATTTGCTCCTTACAGTATTTATTGATGTCAAGTGCAGTGTAGATGAAACTCTGCAGTAGAGTTGTTAAGCACTGCAGAATTACAGTTCCTGGTGTGCAAAGTAGAAAGGAATAATGAGTTCACGTTTTACCCTATAGTATTTATGACAGCTACAAAAATAAGAAAAAAGAGCGCAGGCTGCATACATCATGTAAGGGTATAATTATGAAAGTTAATATGTAGGGAAAGACACAAGAATCACAATCCTGAAAATCCCACAAAACTCAGTAATGCATTATGTTCTAACAGAGACTGACAGTTAGACATGGAAATATGTAACAAAACAACTACTTGGCAAAGCACCAAGAGAGTCTTGTTCAAAGAAACAGAAGCATCACCGAGATAATCCCTGATTTAGTCTTTGACAACTTGGCATCTCAGCATTCTCCACTGTATGAGCTATTATCTGCTGACTTCAGCATGGGAGCTGTAAAATTGAGGCATGACTACACATTTCATTACAGTCTCTGCTTTTCCAGGTTCTTATGAGAACAGGGGTGTGTGTGTGTATAAATAAATAAATAAATATATATATATGTATACCTACTTCTAATAAGAAGGCTAACACTGAAAAGTTATGCCCTAAATAATTATGTCATCATACTAGAGCAAAAAGAGAATGGAGAATGTTTTACAGGGAATGGGTCCAGAAACTCCTGATTGCCCGGTACTGACAGTATAATTTGATTCAAAAACAATAAAATTATTYTCCCAGCCAGTCAACCATTTTCATCCACAAGCACAGACCAGGTTGTAAAAAACAGGTTAACACTTGATGGAGCGGAAGGGTGAGTAGCTCACATAAGGAGTTTTTTTGTCTGATGCTTGTAATCTGAGGTCGGAAAGTTAGGGCAAAGGTTTCAACACTCACGTATTTAGAACACTGAATGTAGACATAAAAGAAAAAAAGTCATATGTAATACAGAGCAATATTTTTGAGTCAGCTGAAACAGTAAGGAGATAAACAACRAACACAAATTTAACCTTTAGATAATAATGATAATCGGGTTTGGAAACATTGAGCATAAATAAACCGGTGTGCCTAGAGCATGTGGGGTGACATTAAGTTGAAAAGAGCAGCATCATGTTGAAATCATATTTAGGGCTGGAAAAAAAACAAAATAAAACTTGTTTTGGTACAAATAGCTCTTACTAACTTAATTTTTTTTGTGACGAAGGGAAAATATTTCTGTGTGTCTTTTTGGTTGTTTGAAATTGCTTGGTTTTGTGCATTTGATAACAAAATGTGTCATCCTGTTTTCCCAGTGCTAGACTATGAACAATCCTGGGTGACAGTCTTTGCTCCTTCTCTCTCTGTTGCCTGATAATTCAGCAGTGACAGGGGGAACTGACAAGCAGGAAGGAGCTGGTCTTAAAGAAGGCTTCACAAGTTAACTGCAAACCAAGGAAGAATAAACACGGAGAAAGAAGATAAGAGACAAATACAGGGAATAAAAAATAGCTGGAAATAAAAAAAGTCGAGAAAGGGAAAATTCAAGGAGCATAGAGAACATGAGGACAGAGGGAAAGAATTTGCGAATAAAGCAAGGATGACAGATGAAATACCTACTTTTTGTTTTAGTTTCCCGTTCTCCTCCTCTAACTCTCAAATTGCTGATCTTTCACATCAATAAAAATGTAATAGTGATATCCCTTCCAAAAAATGATGTTTTTGTACCTCTTCAGCAGTGTTGCTGGCTGAAAGACAGTGAGTTATGCAGGGATATTGGTTCGGCTGAGATTCTTAGAGAAAACATAACATATTTTTAGATGTATGTGATGTGATATGATGCCAGAACTATGAAGTACAAATGTGTCCTTGTCATACCCACAGTACGACTCTTGTGTTCTTTGGCTTCTGCAGAATAGTGTCGGGCAGAGACGCAGTGTCTCTGGGATCAGTGACTCCCAAGGGGAACTGAGCAACGAAGGACCTCATTCTTGGTCCAAAATGCGGAAAAGCAAGGAAATAGAAAGGGAACATTTCTCCTCTGTTGCTGCATTGGATTATAGTCCTAGCCGTAGGTTCAAGTCCCCCAAGGATCTGTGGCAGTTCTGCCTTTGCAGATCATATTGGCACTAAGTGGGAGAAAGTGAGGAAAGAAAAACTCCTGATGCTGTCCACAGCCCTGAAAGCTCTTGTCTAAAATGGGTAATGCAGTAGCTGGCACTTGCAGTGGATCCTTTATTTGGTATCTGTTTCATGAAGAAATCAACTGGTCTCTCCAGTACCATTGCAGACTGACTACTCACGTTGCAGTAATGTTTGTGTATTTCTGATTGTGGTACTTTTTTCTCCAAATGAGATAGCTATCTTTCTTTTGGTATTAGGCAGACTTTCTATTTGTGCATGGACTGGAAAAAAAATGCATTAGAAATTGAAGTGCTTTCTTCCAAACATAGCTTCTGTATTGCTTATATTTGATATACTGAAGAAAGAAGTCTTGAACATGTCTGAATGATATACTAAGTGAAAAAGCAATGTTCAGTTGTTGAAGAGCTCTGGAAAGAAGATTTAGGATAATTTAAGGTCAATTCACTTCCTCTGTTTGTTAGAGTGATAAAAAATAAGAAGCTAATGAAATGAAAAAGTCTTTTTCAACTCTCAGGATATTTAAAGACTTTCTAGCAAAAATGGCACACAGGAAGAACTTAACAGAAAAAGAACTGTTTAACTTTCTTTTGCAATACTAAATTTTGGGGAAAATGGCCATTTTACACCAAAATCTAATGGCCTTCAATATATCAAATTTTTCTATAATTGCTTGACTATCACAAGTCACTGAAGCTGAGTGAGGCTTTTGTTAATGAAACAGAAATAATATCCCCCAAACTGCAATCTTTAAAACCATGAAAGAATTATAGATTTTTTTGGATAAATAAGTAACTCTGAAATACATTTGGGTCTAGCGATATGTCCTTTAAAAATTGGATGCTGAAAGAAAATGGTATCTCCAAGGGTGACAGTTTTTCATGCTTCCATATTCCTGAGCTAGTAAAGCAGAATATTTCTGCATTAACATAAGAAGAAAGCATAATAATTATTTTTTATATTTTTACATCACTAGAATTTTCACCTATCCCTTTCAAAAGTGGCATTACTTGTGTTCACTTTAATATATTTTAAGTTAATCAGCATAAGTAGATATGGTGATACTATACTTTTCTATCTCAGTTAAAATGAAGCCACACTATTGGAAGAAAGGTATTTTCAGATATAGTATGTTATTTTAGAATAAGTTAATGACACTTCCTGATTATTTGTAAAGTTATTTGTATTAACCTCTTAAAACTAAATGTCATCACAAAATTTGTCTCTAAAATGTTGCAACAGATTTATAATATATAGAGTATTTTTTTGACTTTTAAAATATGTACATTTCTTGCATGCCATCCTTTTTTCAAAAATTACTTTTTTTACTGTTCAGATTGGATAACCTTTTTCTGAGGATTCCACTTGTCAAAGTGAAAACTAAAACTATTGATGTCACTAAACAGTAGCCTAGGTATAATTTTCTGAAGTACCAGATTTATATCATTCATTTAAAGCACCTTGCCTGCATCTGCACATTTGTCATTTGGAATAGCATTTTTTAAATCTCATGAGTTAGTGACTTAAGGTCATATTTATATGTATTGGGACCAGATTTACTGAAATGCTGAAAGATATAGGTGTCTTGGTTTAAATAATAGGTGAAGAAAGAAATGAATGTTGAAGTAGTTAGACTTGTCACTTAATTTCAGTTTCCAAACAATGTATTTTCTCGGTATAAGGCAGATGTCTGTTGTGCATAAGAGTAAGCAAATACGGCTGTAATGTGTAAAACAATTTAGCACATGCTCTAGGGCACATGAGCATGCTTCTCTAGATGTGAGCTCATTCCTAGCTGAAATTACTTCTGATATTTTAGGCTTCAGTGGGTTGGTGATGGCCAGTTTTAAAGTTGGCTATCTTCCACTTAAGCTACTCTGTAGAATTCTAATGATTTTTTAATGTATAGAAATAATGTATTCTTTCCAATAAATCTGTCAGTTTATCAGCCCAGAACTTGCTTCTGCTTCCATAGGACCCTTTTAATTACATTATTGCAAATCCTGTAGCTGCTTCCAGAAGGTCAAGTAATCCACTTTTCTAATTAGTTACCGTCTGATTACCCTTAGCTTGTTATCAGCTGTGACTGTCATCTATGTGATCTGTCCTGTGGCTGCCGGGGTTTCCCTGCGCCAAAGAGGAGCTGAGCCAGCTCTGTGGCCGGTTCCCCACCAGCTCCTGTGCCCCGGCACAACATGCTGCCAAAGGCAGAGGTGCATGAACTGAAGGACAAACCGCGGCTGCCAGATCCCAGTTATTTTTGTGGAGCAGGCATAGCTCTAGAAGTTTGTATTTTTCCATGGGTGTATTACTGTTAGTTGATGTCGGGGTTTTAAAGTAAAGGATAACCAAAGGACCAGAATGCAAAGAATAATGGCCACCTTCCAATGGGGAAGTCATTGCATGCTCTTTGGGTGTATTTGTTTCAAAGAGCAAAACCTGCAGTTTGAAGTGTGAAAATAAGGATTATAAATCTTTCATGTGAGTTGCTCATACTCATTTCCCGGTAGTCATTTAGCATAAGTGCATAGTTAAGTGATTATCACTTATTTGTTCTGTTTTTGAGAGTTTTTGAATAAGTAAGCTTCCCAGCTGTTTCAAAAATAGGCCATCACCTGCAGTTTCTTCCTTATTAGTGCCAAGTTACCTACCTTTCTGCACATAATACTTCAGCTACCATTAATAATAATAATAGCAATAATAATAAAATAATAGTTTAGCACATAGTGAGGTTTGAAATGCCACATTACAACATGGCAGGCTACCAATTACTTTTAAAGAGACAGTAGATACAAATGCATTTACCACAGCTCTCATTCTGAGCCATAGGTTGAACTTTAGAAGTGAAAATTGTAATCTAACTGTTGATGTTGTGTTAGAAGTGAGGAGTCATAGAAATGGTATTTAATCTTTTCCTTCATGATRCACTAATCAGTGACTTTTATTGGACAGTTAACAGCAGATTTACTAGACCTCATAAGCATTAAGCACCTGTGCTTGAAACTGCTGTATTGACAGAACTGAAAAGGTTCAAACCTGAGCTTCAGATTCATATTTCATCAGTCCATTTATCTGTTTAAAAGTCCTTTTTCTCACTGTTAGCTTTGTGATAATGAAAGGCGTACCTCGTTTCTGTGAGAGTCCTAGAAGTAGGACTTGCAGTCCTAAAAGCTGATGCCCCTCTGCTTCAGTGCCATGCAAACCATCCGCACAAAGAATTTGGTGCACCAAGCAGCAGTCAACAGGCAGCGTCAGCCGCTTTTGTGTCGGCCAAGGGTTGTAGAAGGAAAGCTTGGGAATTCTGATGTCCTCAGCTGCCCAGCCAAGGATCCAGCTAATTAAGGCCCAATAAAAGATAAAATTTGGTATATGGTGACATTTATCAGACTGTAAATCATAAGGGGTAAAGAATGCAACAGCTGATATGGAAGTCTATGTACCACATTCTGCATGGTTAACAGAGGAAGAAGGGATTAGAGTCTCTTAACCCTTTATCTTCCCTTTACCTTCAGTAAATCTATTAGATTGGAATTCTATCCATGACTTTGAACTTACAATTTTTTTTTCCACTTGCTATGCTAGTATATTTTCAGTTGTTTTTTGGGCTATCTTTGTGAGATAGCAATGTTATGGTATTGGCAACACTGCTGCCATAAGAAATTACTTCAGAATAAAACAATGTCTTTATTAACTGCATCAAATGTCTTCTATTTAAATCTAAACATATTGCTTTCAGGCTTTGAACTGGAAAAAAAGTTGCAAATGCTATTAGAGAAGCTGGGTATTAGCATTATCAAACAGACSAGCAGTGGCATGCTTACCTTTGTTCTATATTGCACTGAAATGTAAACCCACTGAATTGGCAAAACAACAAACAGTTTTTAAGTAAAGTGTTAGAGCTGGAAAAAGTGCTTTGCCCCTGGCTCATTGCTCTCCTCTGCTGCTCTAAGCAGTCTCACCCAGCCAGTACAAACTAGCTCAAAAATTGGTGTAGCCGGCCCTAAGAGCTGCTTTAGGATGGCTTTTGTGAGACCATATCCACCAACCTGTTTCTGACTGACATTTCTTAAAGAAAAGGAGCTTGATAGATTTGAAAGGTGTTTTTACAGATCCATTTATGATGTGCAGCATGAGCACAGCTCAATGCTAAATTGGAGCTGGTAAAAAAATTTGGAAGACAATAGGCGTTACTGTCTGCCACCTGGCAAATTAGCAAGAGTGACTGATTCTGTGGCAGCAGGAACTTGGATATCATCTTTGGGATATCATGGTTGAGGAAAGAACATAAATGCTGTCTTATGTTAGTCCTCATTGAGGATAAAATGAAACATGAATTTCCTTGAAAAGTGATACTTAGCTGAATCAGGGCTGGGAAGAGACTGTACCCATAGCTAGATAGATGTTCTTCTTAAATTCTGATGACAAGTATTACAAAACTGGGTTTTAGAAGGACATTCATTTTTAAAAGTAAACAAAAAGCCAAAACAAAACAGCAGTGTAGAAGACATCCTATAAAGGTAAACGTTCTGAAAAGCAAACTTCTTTAGGAGGATTCTGGAGTATTTTTTGTTCCTTGCTGTTTGCTTGGTATTTTTGTTTGTTGTCTATTTTTGGTTTTGCTTTGTGTATATATCTACAGGCGAAAACACTCTTGCTCTAGATTGCTCATATGTTCTTGCAGATTCTTAATGAGAACAGGGGAGGTTACTTTTTATAATCTCATCCAATTTTATGCTTTAAATTTTCCTAAGATAAAAAAAAAGAGAGAAAGCACTTATGCCATGTCATTGTAAAGCAGTTACAAGGAAGTAGTGCACGAYCTGCATTTAAAGACAAAAGCGAGTGAATGAGTCGTGAAAAAATGCTGAAAACTTTGTCAGGAAACCTTCTTTCAAGCGTGTCCAGCTACATAAACCTCCAGACTTCAGGATTCACAGAGGCTTCCTTGTGCCCTGTAAAGGCTGGGTTGATCCCTGCTCCAGGCAGCAGTCCTGAACACAGCTGCTCAGTGCAAGAGCACCATCTATCGCCTCTCCGGGAGCCTCTCTGACTGTGGCCAAGCACAGCCGCACCCAACATCTGGATTTGGGAAAGGTCAACAAGGCAGAGGAGAAGAAGAATATGAAACAAGTTGCCATAAAATATAAATCACAGGCTGACAGATCACATTTTTTATTTCCAGGCAGTTGTGCCGGAAATAAGGCTCTACTCTTTTGCATAACCCAGTAGTGAGTGTTCTTAGTCAAAACTCTACATGAGTGTAACAAATACTTACATTAAATGTGCAGGGATCCCTAATTGTTAAAGATATTTATTTAGAATAAAATAATAGGCAATCATAAGGAAAAGAGGGCRAAGGGAAATTAGGATTCCCACTACATTTCTAATAGTTTCAAACCGGTCAAAAATCATTGTCTTTGTACTGCTAAATTAAATTTAAGAATTTCTAAAAAGCTGTTGACTGGAATTAATTAATATACTCTGAGATGTAAGTGGGGGAGAAGGAAAGGGGAGAATAAGGCAATCTTGTATTAAGCCTTGCAGATGGGGTAATTTTTCATTTTTCTTCTCAGCTGAGAAGAGTCATAGCTCTTGTATGAAACTCCAAACCAGATAAATTTACAGCTACAATTGAACTCAGCCATGGTGTTGCTTCAAGTGGAAGCTGCCCGTAATTATGAGACAGCAGAACTGCAAATTATTGCCATCCTGAGGAATTTTTATACTGTAGTTAATGCACTGAAGCATAGAGCCAATTGGCTAGGTTTGTATCAGCAAATATGATTTTGTTAGTAGTATAGTAAGGATTGTAAGATGGAGCTGAGCACAGGCTAGCTGCCTAAGTATGTACTAAACCTGTTACATGACTTCAGTATTCGTCCCAAATTTTTGCTCTGTTCCAAGCAGAAATTCTAAGGTTAAGTTTCTAGTATACGTTGTGCAAAACCTGCTTATGTTGTCTATGTATCATTAAGTTTCAGTATGAACAAAATATAATTCAAGTAAGGCAGTCTTTCCTTTTATTCATTTTGTTCATCATAGTTTCCATATTTGAGGTTGGGTCATAATTAAAGTCTCAGCAGAAAATAGTCTTTTATATATGACTTTCTGGTTTCACCACTTATGAAAGTATATGTGTTTTGCCTGCCTAATCTAGCTTGTACTTTTGTATATTTGACAGTCACATCTTCTTGAGAATATTGAGTGGTTTGTTTCCATAAAACTTTAGGTGAATTCAGATTGTCAGGTATCATTATACTTTACCAGTAACCAAGACAGATTTATTTGTCTGTTTATATAAACGAAACAAGCAGTATTATACTACATATGTATAATAAACCTCTGAGCAGAGAAGACTTTAAGAAAACAGAAGGTTCTCTAGAGATCACAATTTCACTACCTACAATAAAAAGATTGTATGGATGGCTTTTAAAATAAATGTGTAGGCTAGCTTCTTCAAATTGTCAACACAGTAAGGAAGTTGGATTATGGCAAATGTGATAAAGAACACATTTAAGTCATCCATTCAAATACAATCTCCAGAGCAATGAATCAAGCAACTTTTGTAAGTACGACATTCATATTAAAACATAAAAAAGAGAAATAATGCAGAAAATGAAATGTTTGTATTGTATTATTAAAGCTGTACATCGTTACTAATTAAAAAAAAAAAAAAAAAGGCTTTTATTCCAAGAGAAGAGTAGCCCAAGCCAGTGAATCCTAGCTGAAAAGAGAAAATTTTACAAGGAACATTTTTGATTGCTTTGAAGTCTAGAGTCAATGGAATAAGTATCTTTTTTTTCATTCTCCCTACAGATTATAAAAAGTATTTTTGTTCCAGAAAAATGCATGTGTACCTTTTAAAATATTAGCCTACAGTTTCAACAGTTGGCATGACCATATCATAAAACAGGAAAGTCATAAAACACCTCTGCTACATGTCTTTGGGGAATTTAGGACTAATTCTGCTTACAACAAACTGAAAGAATCTCCTTGACATTCATGAGTGTTATTTTGAAGCAATAATATTTTGCTTCAAGTCAGTGTCAAGTTTTGCAATCAAATCCCAAAACTATTGTGGTGATTGAAGATTTTGTTTTCCTCCATAGTTTATTTTACTGAAAGGTGGAATTTCAGTAATTGCTGTAGCAAGAATACAACCTCCTGATTACGTTCTAAACTATATTCTATAACCACACTATCTTATATCATTAAAGTGCCTAGCATCAATTCATAAATAAGTTCTGACGCAGAGGTGAAACATATACAGTGGCTGTTGACTTAATGCAGTCATCCCTATTATTGAACTTATAAAGATAATTTTAGTTTTACACATTTTTTTTTCTGAACTGAACAAATAGTTTCAATATTGATTGAAAACAATTCAAAGAGATAGTAGTGATTGATTGATATGGCTGTCTTTCAAGACTCCTGTGTATTTTAAAAGGAATGTAGGATGGGTTTTGTTCTTGAATCAGTGACCATTTGCCCTAGGTTTTTCAGCTGAATTATTTGGATACTATAAGGCATATGCACAGGAATATAATCATAAGCAGTCTTTCAGCAGTAGGAAAAAACATTGTACATAGGGTCCTGAGTAACAGCCATTATAAACCAACTCCTGGTTTAAATGTAGAATTTTCTTTTTAATGTTTCCTCTCTACAAGTTTACCTCTATTTCTTCTAGTCTTTCTTTGCAAAAAAGATAGAAAAATGTTCCCCAAACCAAACATAAAATTGCTGAGAATAACAGTATATGTATATGTATGCATATACTAAAGTGTATCACACTGTAGTGTATTCATGCTGTATTTCTCTTTATATATAGATATACATATATGTTTCTCCATATATGCATTTAAATATATGTATACAGAATACATATTATATTAACTATATAGTGTACTTGAAAACGAGAGTGCTTTAAAGGCTGAGTAAAATGAAGAAGAGATAAAGCAAGGTTGAAGATACATTAATAGAGACCAACAATCCCGTAAAAAAGAGATTAGGAAAACGTGTTGAAATAGCTTAAACTTACTGTAATATTATATGAGAATGGCCGTACATGGTCAGAGAAAAAGTGCATCTAGCTCAGGATCTTAATTTTGAAAGCAGTCTGTGGCAGGCAGGGRAAAGATGAAAACAGGGGCAATCATACAATTCTACTTTCCACGTGTAGTCTCAAGGTCTTCCTTAGCCAGCTGTTATGTCTTTTTTTTTGAATCATTCTTAAAGATTTTTTTCTCCTATAAATTATAAGAAATGTTTTGAGAATATGTAAACTGAGGCAATTATTTGCTAGTGTGCACAGCGTTTAGCTATGAGCAGTGATAGTGTACCTCCTGTACTGAACTATGTGTGATGATTTGAGTCCTTTCATTCCATTTTTGTATTATGATGAACAATAAACATTTATTCCTTATTCACTTTCTTCATTGCACTCAGGATTTTACAGACTTGTGTCATGTGCGCGCGGCTTAAAAGTCAGTCCTCATGTGGAAGTGTTTCTATGTCTTTGAGAATTCTTGACCTTCTTTGCTTCTTTTCTGGTATTGTTATCCTTTCTGAGATAGGAGGACCAGAACAGTTTCCTTCTCTTTTCCTTTCCTTAACATTTTTAAACATTTAATTTTTTTTTATACTCTTTTTACTCTTTACTCTTTAGCTAATATTTTCAAAGATTTATTTATTATAATTGCAAGATCTTTTTCTAAGTAGTAAGGTTAGTTACTAACTACCGGTAATAACTCATTCTTAGTGTTTACATAAAAGAAGGATTATTTTTTCAATGATGTGCATCATTTTGTTATTTTCAATATTGCTTTACCTGTAGTAGTATCATTTATTATTCAGTGTCATGTTATTCTTCTGCACCTTTTGGCACTTGTTTTCAACTTGGTGACTACCCCTTTAACAGAGATTCTTCTTTTTCATTTAATGTTTGAATATGTGCTTCAGAATTTCATTAAAAAGAGATAAAGTGAGGAGTTTCCTTTCAATGTTTTAATTCTGAGTTAGCAGCTGAGTGGATGTTTTTGTTGCTGGTGAAGCAATCAGCAAATTCTGAACATGGTCAGTAGAGCAGCATGGTGTATCTTACCCCAGCTCCTAGAAGATGAGTGTCTACAAAATATGAACCATCATCACAGTTGGGTACCTTGTATAAGTATAAAATAGTATAGTATAGTAACTGAAGAGTAGTACATAATTCTCCGTATTTCAAAGGAAATAGAAAACAGAGAAGACCATCTAGTCTAGTATTTTCTCTTTGATACTGTCAAAGATAATATGTTTCAGAGAATAGTGTAGTAGGCATATCTGCAACAACCCAGAGCATATTTCTTTTTATACTTGTCATGCTTTACAGCTTGAAACAAGAAGCGTCAATCCTTCATCCTTCAAGTCATAACCATCGCTCTTCAGGGCACAAGGCAGTCTTTAACTGACAAGAATACAAAGATATGCTTTAAGGAGGCAGATTACTCCATCATTTTCCACCAGGGGTGTGTTGTGTTTTCCTCTGAGGTATTTGGCCCTGGCCAGTGTCAGAGACAGAGTGCTGAACTAATCACAGGTCTGCTCCAGTATAACAATTCATGTTAGAGTGCAGATAATCCAGTATAAGCATTTCCAGTCCGTAATCTATGAGAATTTAATTCCAGCAGAAAATAGGTGTTAAAGCCAACTGATTGCACTTGTAAGTCATTTTATACCTTATATGTTTATTCAATATTGGATTTTGTACCCTTGATGCAAGCTTTGCAATTATTCATTAATACCTTTTTCCTAAAAGACAAATTCTCAGTTTCATTTATTCTCACAGATGGTTTTGTTAAGAGAAAAAGCTTTAAAATTATTAGTATAAATATTTTTCCTTGTCTATGTATTGAATTGTGAAGAAAATTGCTTGCATTCCCCTCTGCCATAATTTCTACTTATGTATTTGTAGCGTGTGTTTTAGCTATCACTGTTTCTTTAATTTTAAAAGTGCCGGTCTTAAAACTGAAAATAATAATTGTTCTTTGTCTACAAAAGACTTTCTGTAAACCAGTAAAAATTGGGATGGTTCAATTTCCTGCTCCATCTCAAGTAAATCACCGCTCTGTGTTCAGTAAATCATTTAGCATCCACTTGCCAGCTGAAAAATGGGGGTAATGGTATCTTTCTGACTCACATACGTGGTGTGATAAATATACTGAAGCCCATTAAGTGGTTTAGCATCATCCAATGAAAGATCTGAGATCTTCTGTGTAAACAGCAGGTAATATTTCTGCTGTGGTTATTGCTGACATTAAATGTGGCTRATATCTCAATTTCTTTTTTAAGTGAATTCTCCAGCTTCAATTTCTTCTCTATTCCATTGCTTTATACTAGAAAGAATGACTCTGTTCTTTGGGAAAGTTCTGCATGGTGTTGAGGAGGCAGAGTGCGCTGATCCCATGAACAGCAATCACCTTAATTCAGCATGGTTTTCTCAGTCAAAATCCTCAGCTGTCTCTTATTTATGCTGCTTCACAAGAAAGACGTTGACCTGCCAGAAAAGTCAAACATACTGTTAGCTAATATGTATTTGGGCCTGTACCATGAATCAGATTCAAGGTATCTGAATCAACCTTGACCCCTGTGATGACTTTTGTTTTATTGTATCCATAGCGTTACAGTGTTGAAGTCCAAAAAAGGCCATTAGATCATTTAGTCTGACTTCTTATACACCATGTATTGAGCTACTCCTTCAGGAAACCCTGTAAATTTTCCCTGACAACAGCATAACTTGCGGTTTGGCTAACAAACATTTTCCAGAAAGACTCTAGTTTTAAATTTAAGCCATCAGGAAACAACATTTTCCATGGAATGGGTATGAATTACAGGAACTTGGGGCAGGGATGGGGTGGAGGTTTTGCTTGTTTGGTTTTTTTAAATGCACGCTATAAGCAAATACACAAATACAGTACCAGAATTTGTACCAGTGTGATTGAACTGTGCTGTTATATACCAGGATGCCGTAACACTTCAAATAGGTACACTGCAAATCCTGGGGAGGCAAAGGGGGTGACACGAGTAAACCATTACTTCAAAAATTCCAGTTTGACCACTGAATAGGAGGGAATATCATGTGTGATATAGGCCCAGCTTTAAATGGCAACAGGTCTACATTCAAAACTTTATGAGAAACTTAGGGTTATATTTTTAAGGAATATTGGGTAATATGGACATTTGAGTATATGTTCTCTCCAGGTATCCTTGCCATATAGATGTATCCTTGTGGAGGACAATACTAGACTCCCATAAATGTTGGTCTTTCTTGATCAACTGTATAGTGTCACAACATCAGTGCTAAGATAATTCTAAACTGCTGTTGTTTTCCATTAGACACCTTATGCTCGGGGTGACTGTCTTCACTTTTGATTACATGCTGTCTTAATTATTTATTTTAAGAATGCATTCTTATATGACATACTTTCACTGGCCTTATGTCTTTGTTTTCTAGTTTTCAAACCTTCCTATAATTCCACCAAAGACAGATCACTGGACTAAGTTTTCTATATAGACTGCAGAGAGAACTTGAATGCATGTTCAGCATTTTGCACCAAAAGATAGCCTAACTCTCAAAGACTGACTCAAACTCTTATTAACTGATATACTGTGCACAGAATACCAAAAATGGTTTAAATTCCATTTTCTGTGGAGAAATACATCTAAATTCTGCTCTCACTCGTATGCAGTGACAGAATATGGATGTGTGTATGAAATTTATGTAAAAATGGTGTTTCTGCTGTGATGCTGCCTCAATGCATTGAGCAGAATAAGCAGCACAGCTCAAGTAAGGAACACATGTCAGATGAAGCAAGAAAAATACTGGTACATGTGGTGACAGTTAAAATAAATTTTTGGCATGCTGTTTCAGTCCTAATCTGTTTTAGAAGTGTTTACTAGAATGCTACTGGCTCTTAACAGCTCTTGCATTATATTCCACTATCAGAACTGCTGGGATGCTTTGTGTATGACAATATGCTATTAAGGACACAAACCCATAATCTATTGTTTTCAAAAACCTTTGATATTTTAAGAAGTATAATTCTCCACTTTCATCTCTAGTGAGACATTTTCAGTACTAGTGGGTCAAATCCTCATTTGGTTTAAAGGCAGTACTCATGACATAGATTTATTTATCAGTATTGTCTGTGGTTTTAAAGAATTCAGCCAGTAGCCCTGTGTAGACACATACTGAAACTCTTTCTGTCTTCTAATTGCCACTGGTTAAGGGAATGACTGACTTTTTAAGAGTTTAGAGACCTTTATGCTCTGGAGTTATTTCTCTCAATAGCTTTCATATAACGATGTGTAGGTTTGTTAGTTTTGCATTTGCTTGGCAGTTTTGAGGAACTGTACAGAATACATTTTTCCTCCAGATTCTTCCTTCCTTTATCAGAGCACATCTGAAGTTTCTCAAATATCAGTGTTATTTTTCTCTTTTTATGTTTATTACTGGAACTTCTTATGCGCTTGGAGACTGTGCAGAGCTTCACAGAATTGGATTCATCTATTTTGAAAAGTTTTGTTTTTCAGGTATATTTTAGACCTGTTTCAAGCATCTTCTAGGAACTATGAATTCTTTTGGTGATTCTTCTTGACTATTCATTGCACTTTCCAGCATGCCCTCTCGGAAGAATATATACTGTGACTGTATAATTTTGTGTGTGAACATACAAATATGTGCATGTATATGCACATGTATATATGTGTATGCATATATATGGATATGTATACAGACACATGTATTTGCACAATAACATATTTAGGCATACAAAGAGGCACAGAGCCCCTAGCTTCTGGAGTGGCTAGCTCTATAAAACTATCAATCAAATGCATCATAATTTTCTTTCCGTTATCTTTTCAAGGACTCCAGCTCTTCATGACACTTTCAGAAGTCAAATGTATAGTAGTATCTGTTCATCACTGTGACAAAGTATTTTTTGTCTTCTGCAAATTGAAGCTCATTACATTTGTGCTGATGTTCTCCCGGCAGGTGGTCGATGTCAATTAGTTTTTGCTTGTGTATAAGGAAAGCTGCTACATATTAATTTCATTTCCGCTACAGAGCTCTGAAGTTATGACAAGCTGTGAGCAGTTCTTCAATTAGGTAAACTTATGACCAGCTTCACAGCAGTTGGAATCATCATGCCCCAACTAAGCTGTATTTCTTACAACTTGTCCATGTGTTTGCCTCATACATGACAGCTAGCTTTTCCTTTCTCAGTTTTGAGTGCCTGTTGCAGAAGCCAGGCATCCAGACCTGACTTGTTCACTTGCCACAGCTGTTTCCAAACACTGGACAAGCTGAATTTATGGTAACGGGTTACATGCACAGGATAATTCGCATTGATCTGAGACTTGGATCATGTCCACACGGACAACTTAACTTGCTCTTGCCCTCCAGAAAGTCAGCACAGAGTGTCTAGTCAGATAAAGTTTTAGCTCTCTTCTGCAAATAAGAGCCCTGCTCTCAAGACTACAGTCCTGGCTGCCTGTATCTGTCAGATGGACACAAAAACCCTGGCCTTAAATCTTGAATAAGGTGCTTCTTAATCATACTGTATTCGGATGAAAAAGCCCCAGAATGTGATGTTATGTGAAAAACAAAAAAAACATGAAGTCTTTAGCATTTCCTCCCACCTTCTACAATGCTCAAATTCCCAATTTCACTCTGCAGAGTTTGCCATAACTCTGATATATTTTACACATATATATTTTTATATATGTCTTATCTACTGAAAAATACTTTTCATTGTTTAGGTATTCAAAAAAATTCTAAAAATATAAGGGTTGTCTTCTTCCAGAGCCTTTGTGACCCATGAGAGGGACAGTAACTCATCATCCACCTTTACTATACTGGCAACTAAATCTATTGAGGAAGAGTAAGGTAATTGGATAATGCTGCCCATATAAATGTCCTTAGTGCCTGCTGGAGCATGCATTTACATCACCAGTGACCACTGAGGGTGTAGTATCAAAACAATGAAACACAAGGAATAAAGACAAGCAGGGTGAAAAGATTTATTTAATGTACCACAAGTTAATCAGAACTAATTTTTCTGATGGAAAGCAGGAAGAGTATGCTGTGGAGAATTTCCGTTTAGCAGTACTGGTTATCTGGACTTATGTAGTACTGTGTACGTTAGGTGGGTACAAAATTGTTATTAGTACTATACAATCATCTGTCATACTGACAGGTTTAATGCACAGTGGGCTGCACTCATATGAGAGGTGCTCCAGTCTCTTCATCATCTCCATGGCCTTTCACTGGACTTGCTCCAGGATGTCCATGTCTTTCTTATACTGGGGAGCCCAGACCTGGACCCAGCACTCCAGGGGTGGCTTCACCAGTGCTGAGTAGAGGGGAAGGATCACCTCCCTTGACCTGCTGGCATCGCTCTGTCTAATGCAGTCCAGGATGCCACTCATCTTCTTTGCCTCGAGGGCACATTGCTGGCTCATGGTTAACTTGTTGTCCACTAGGACCCTCAGGTCCTTCTCTGCAGAGCTGTTCTCCAGCAGGTCAACCCCCAGCCTGTACTGGTGCAAGGAGTTGTTCCTCCCCAGGTGCAGGACTTGGCTCTTCCCTTTGTTGAGCTTCATGAGGTTCCTCTCTGCCCATCTCTCCAGCCTGTCGAGGTACCTCTGAATGGCAGCACAGCCGTCTTGGTGTATCAGCCATTCCTCCCAGTTTTGTGTGATTTGCAAACTTGCTGAGGGTGCACGCTGCTCCATCACCCAGGCCATTAATGGTGTTAAACAGTATTAGCCCCAGTATATTTTCCTGAGACAAGGCTTGTATGATACTGTAAAACTGACAGCTATGCAGTCATTGCTCATAAAAAGAATCTTCAGATCATTATATTGTAGAAAGTGTGTCTGCCATCTTACTTTATCAGGTCTAAATGCTTCATTGAGTTTTTTGCATATTCTTATCCATTTCTGCCATTTTTGATAAAGTTCTTCCCTATGGCTGGGAAAAACCTAATGTCAACTTGGAGAATTAGTAAATCACAACCTAGTACTTTTTTAACAATTGTCATGGTATCTTCAATTATGAGAACTTTAAATAATATAGTTCAAGCTCCTTGTATTTGATCTTGTTGTTTTGAGCTTCCAGAACTCATGTTTCGTGTATTTCAAACCTCTGCCTGAAGCTATAAAAATTAGAAATTTAGCTTTAAAAATAAATTCTCAGATTCTCATAGTTTCTATTTCTGATTTTTTAGAAAAATGGCAAATAACGTTGAGATTTTATAGAATATGCATGATTGGCATGAATCAACTGAAACAACTAAAGACAGTGAATTTGGTTCACTGTTGATTATATATAGGATTCCTTTTTTTTTTTTTTTTCCAGTCCTGAAGTGTACTGATTGATTTTAGGAATCTGTTTCTTCTTCCTTTCTTCCTTAAAGATTTGACCTTAATCCCCTTTACATCAATAGTGTTTAAAAGCCTATGAGTTTTCAGTAGATGGTCATCTAAAAGGGACACTGTTGTCAAATGTTAAAGGTAGTTTATTATAGTTTATGTTAGCTTCCCTTTTCAGAGCTCGGTTGTCACCCTATTTTTAGTTCAGAAGGCTTTTACATTTGAGCTCTGTTTTGCAAAGTGCAGCAGGCATTCTGATGAAGTGATGAGTCCCCCGAGGACCCAGGAGGAGGGCGCATTTAGCACTTTATTGGATCAGCTGTCTAATATGGATTTTTTTTTTTTCACCATTTATAGAACTGTGTTAGTACTATTCTCCCGTATCCTTCCAAGCAGGGTGAGGGAGTTTGGTCTTTCCTGTATTGGTGTGTTGTGTGATTATATATTTGTGAGGCTTCTTTGCACTAAGACACTTTTTCTCACTCTTCTCTTTTGTATTTTATCATCAGCTGTGCTGTCATGCAGGAAGCAAATACACACACCCAGAAGCAGAAGTTCAGCCATGTTTTAAGCGACACTTCGATTTGCTATCTGCTAGAGCTCTTGCACCGGACTAAAATTCTGCTGCTAGCTTGTCAAATGGCTTTTCTTAGTCTTGTTCATATTGTGCAGAGCTCTTGGAGCCCGAACATTAGCAGATGTATCTCCCTCTGCCAAAGAGGACAATGAGGTAGGCGATAAGGTGGTAATGAGGAGAGGGAAGACAGAAATAAAAGAAAGTGTTATATATATCTGTAAACACTGTTAATGCTGTATCAGAAACAGTTTTATCACAGGGCTTCAAGTAAGCACTGCTCCTTGTGATGTCCACTTGAGCTCTCTTTGCAGAAACTGTTGTTTCAGCTGCATGTATCATCCAAGTACACAATGTATTGCTACTTTACTATATTTATCACTTAGGGCCAGTGAGAATCCAATTGCTTATGGTAGCAAATCTTATTAGGAAACTGCCACTATAATAGTTCAAAAATACTTGGTAATTATAGATCTGCATCCGTCCTAAATCAGTATTTAGACAATCGGTATTTAGGCTTTCTATCAGCATCCTAAAGAAGAGATACTTCAATAATCCTCCTTCTTCAGGACAAGAGGGTGTTCAGGGTGATCAAGTCTAATTCTGTTTATCTCTGGGTTATCATGCCTTTCACAAACTGGTGAAGCTCCACCTTAAAACTAGGTGGTTTTATTGTCTACCTGTCTTATTGAAAGACAGCACCAAAACCACACTATCACACTCCCTTCTTCCTGGCCATTTGCACCTTTTTTTTTTTTTTTTTTTGGTGCCAGTATGGTCCTTTAGTTTAAACAGCTGTTTTTGCACCCTGTTCTTTGCTCCTCCCTTCCTCACCTTGTCTCCCTCTCACTCCCTGCTAGCATGGAGGAGTTGAAAGCCTTCTTTCCCCATGGTTTCTTAGCTGAAGCTTGCCACACCTTCTGGCCTTCTTTCATTTAGTAAGCTTTTCCATTTTTTTAATCAGCCTACTAGCCCTTTTCTGTACTGTGCCAGTGTACTGTGTGCAGTGTGTACTGCAGATGGGTAACAGGTACAGATGAGAAGTGCAGGCACTATAGGATCATTGCCGATATCAATTTTTATATCAAAGTTCTTAAAAGACCTATAGGTTAATATGGGGGCAATCTAAGAAGAAGGTGAACAACTTAGCAAAAAGAGGGGAGAGGAAGAGAGACTCAGCTCTGTACAGTTCATGAATGTCTTTACCCAAAACATCTGCATTTTTAAAAAATATTTAATCAGATGAAAAAGTATGAGTTAAACCCAGCAGACCCCACTGTAGCCATTTAGCTCTGTTTTCATACATACAGTACCTTCCCCCCCCCCCCGGAAATTAAATATTGGTCATTCAACATTTGTCTGTAAAGTTTGAGTGAGATTTTCAGAAGATAACAAGGGAAATATATGCTTATATTTCCTTGTAAATCCCAGTTTTATCTCTCCTTGCATCTGAACTCCAGTTCAGCTTCCTTTCTTATCCTTCCTGCTACAAATTACAATGGAAGCCTGGTCTTTGTCATAGTTCTGTGTGACAAGAAAGGCCTATGGAGCTTGCATAATAATTATGCTTCCAAGTAGCCTGGTAAGATTGCATTTTGGATTAAATCTCAGGAATACCATTCAGCAATGACAACTGAAAGATCTATTATGAAGGATGTATATAAATAGTACAGTGCACTGGCTTTGTGCAAGAAAAAAAATCTGAGCTGCTTGCATCAAGCTGTATAAAGCACTGTTGTGATTTTTAGACCTATCATGGCCCATAAGCTTTCAGAAGGAAGGCAGCAAAATGACAATGGTTTTGCAATGCACATTTATGAAGATAGTAAACCGGGAGATATGAAAAAATACAGGAACACTGAAAATATATTCAGTGCAGCTGAAAAATTGTTGTGGCATTATTTCATGATATGATAAATAAATGTGTGTGCTTATGTGTGTGTGTGTCTGTATATATATGCTTATATATTTAAATTAGGTACCCCTAGAATTTGAGAAGGGTGAAAATCAAACTAGATGTTCCTAGTTATTCCTTGTCATCTTAAGGACTCCATCAAAGGGAGCAAGTGCTAGACTGAGGAAACGCGAGAACTGAACATGCCACCAGTGCCATAAGCATTCAGGACTTTGTAGAGCTTGTATCAGTCCTTTTCGTTTCTTTTGGCCAGGCATGAGTTCTCTTGTGTGGCAGTGGGTGTGAGAGGATACCTTTCTAAGCACTGTGCTGATTCTTGTTTTTGCTTTTTATTTTTTTTTTATTTTTAGAAAATTAGAATCAAACATGAATGTAGAATCCTACTTTCCCAAATGGCATCATTGTAGGCCAGGTTTGAAGCATATTGGTATCCGTTATGACCAATGATTTCTCCTGTCTCTCTCCTCTTTTTTAGGTCATAAATAATTGATAAATTTCACCTGCAAAGCTATTTTTTTCTGGCTTTAAGGTAGGAGCCCAAGTGAAGTGCCTTTCTCTGATTTTAATAAAACATAATTGTTGTTTTTGTACTTGAATCATAATTTTAGAGAAAGAAAAATGTCAGAAGTATATCTGCTTTGGAGACTCCATCAAGCCCAAAAAGCATTAAATAGCATTAAAGTTTTCTTCTTCCCTTCACCCTCTAATTTAAATGATTAAAAATCATTCTCCTTGAACTTTCTTTTTACTCTACAATTTTTATGACTTGAGTATATTCCTCTAAGTATTAAAATTATATTAAGAAAATTTGTGCAAAATCTTAGTGCAAAAGGCCACATAATAATTATTTTCTTCTAATTTTCAATATAAGATTTTATTTTTTAATGTATTAATATCTATCCATCATCTGTACATTACAATGTTGGTGACAGTTATGTGCAGAATTATACTGAGGGATTTTTTTTAAGTAAATCTCTAAAGTAGATTGAATAAAGAGTTAAGAAAGGATAGGACACTTCATATTTTAGATTGTGTTCAGATTTGTATAAATTGATAGTAATTGATAGTTCTTACCATATGACTGGGGTCCTATAATCACTTGAAATACAGTCTGTTTCTGATCCATACCATAAAAATAATCATTACAGATGTTTCTGTTCGCCACTCTTCTTAGTAGTGGACCACAAGCCATTCAGATGAACCATCATCTATACCTTATGTGTGGTAGTTGGAGCCAGAACTGAATCTCCAATACATGGCTTACAGAGTAAATATGTAAGACTACAGAGCTATTACCATTATGAAACTTCTTCCGTAGATAAATCTAAAAACTTGCTTTCAGATTCTGTCAGACTAGCACGTTTCATGAACAGTAAATTCATTTGGAATAAAGTTACTGTTTTTTTACCAGACGCAGTGCTTTACATCATGCCTGTGGGACTAGCAATACTTGTCTTGCATTAAACAGTTTTACAACATAATACCATGAAAAGTGGCATAGATATAAAAAGTGAAATGAAAATGTCCAAGTCTTTTTAAATGTGTCTCATGAGGACAACAGTCTTTCTTAACAAAGCCATCAATAAACCATTTCAGAAAAAAGAACAAAACCATGCTCTCTGACCATATCTGAACCATCTATCATTAACATTGTAGTGGCATCACAGAATAAATTTATCTAAAAAATAGAAGTTTTGACTTGATCATCCTCTACCTGAAAATAAATAGCAGTATGGGCCCCAGTCAGTCCAAATAAGAGCATATGAAGTTGTTTATGTAGATACAGTAAATTTGCAAGAAAATGGTTAATGATAAGCCAGAGCATATATTCTCTGCTCAAGGGAATTAGATCCCCTTATTTCTTAAAGATTTTATAAAGCAAGTTCTCTTTATATCTCCATATGGTATAGATTAAGATAGGATCCCCTGAATCTGGGCTTCAGAATGAGAAAGGAATGAGCTGCCTTCATCTATAAAGCTGATACTGTTGTATCAATGAGATAACTCCTGAACGGAAAGACAGGAGTACACTTGAGGGATTGAGGAATATGAAGAAGACTTTATTAAACACAGTTCTAGGAACACAGTACCTAATTTAAAATCTTTGAAATCTTAGTGAACATTGGCTGGGCTCAAAACACTGGCAAAGCAGAAGCACTTCCATTCACCTTGTCCTCTGGTCATGGCATAAAAGGACAGTTTTGTTTGGACATTCCTAATATAGCAACACATTCACTTCCCCCTCCTATGTAAGTTTTTTTTCCTACTCTTTTATTGAAAGACTCGTAAATACTAATCTGCTGTTCATATGCAGGAAAAGATGACGCCTTTGGGCAAAATGCTTCATCCTAGTTCTTTACCTATGCAACAAGGTTATAAAAACATTAATGTTCATGAAGTGCAGGATAAAATGTTTTGGAAGACTATATAGACATTCCTTGTTTGGTTTTCAGTAGCACAGTTCAGGGATAAAAATGAAATCCCAACAGTATGACACAATTATACTTTCTTATAACATCATCCTGGGACAACAGTGTTGTAACTTGAGCAGGCCAAAATTAAGTCATCAGACTTTCTTCATTAGAAAACAGAAATCCTCTCAAAGTTAAAACTTTTGCATAACAGCTGATCATTTTTAACCAGAGGTTCTGGGTTTGTCTGTATTTCTTGAGTGTTGTAAAGTTGTAGTTTTTGTGCACAATTTAAAGTAAAATATTGCTCTATTAAAGTCTAAAATGTGTAGTCTTCTTTTGCTGCACTATTTTTCATTTTATTTTTTAATGTTGACATGAGGAACACAAGCTGAAGAGAGGGAAAGCATCTCTGAGCTTTATATTTAATTTTCCATTTTACCATGACTTTTGTAAAGTCATTTTGTTATCTTGTCTGAAACAGAAACTTTTTGTTGATCTCTGGCTTTATAGCTTGGATCTTCTGTTCAGCATTTTGTCATGTGCCACTAAAATAAGACTTTTCTCTGTATTCTAGTATCTTTGTAGAAGATGCATATTCTCATATGCATGTTTTCCTCAGTGTTCAGTTCAGTCTTGTTATCTTTTACATGCTTTTTCAAAAATACTGGTGGACTTTTAACTTTCTTAAGTTAAAAGTCAGTTTTTGTGCATCTGGGGCTTTTGATCATTAAGATCTTAATTTTTTTTTCTCATTCTACTTCCTTTTAGGAGATTTATGACCTATGATGTTAAGCCACAACAAAGCAGTATTTATTTCAACTAAATCGTTTAGCAGTTAATTCTTCAGGACTTCAGCTCAACATGACAGCTCTCAGCAACGCATAAGTTTAATCAAATTTACTGTTTTCTTTGTTTTCTTATGTCCAGACTTTCATAGTCTGTTATTTCCACACTTCTTCAGTTTCTTCTGTCTGTGGATAAAACAAAAATCATAGCATACCAACGGTATGCAATGCGCCCTCATGGCAAAGAAGGCCAACGGCATCCTGGGCTGTATTAGGCAGAGCAATGCCAGCAGGTCAAGGGAGGTGATCCTTCCCCTCTACTCAGCACTGGTGAGGCCACACCTGGAGTGCTGGGTCCAGGTCTGGGCTCCCCAGTATAAGAAAGACACGGACATCCTGGAGCAAGTCCAGTGAAGGGCCGTGAAGATGATGAAGGGACTGGAGCATCTCTCATATGAGGGGAGGCTGAGAGAGGTGGGACTGTTCAGCCTAGAGATAAATAAATAAATAAATAAATAAATATTTGAAGGGGGGGACCAAAAAAGACAGAGCCAGACTCTTCTCAGTGATGCCCAGTGACAGGAGGAGGCAATGGGCTCAAACCAAAATACAGGAATTCCACTAGAGGTTGTGGAGTCTTCATCCTTGGAGATATTCCAGACCCACTCTATGTGACCCTGCTTGAACAGAAGGATTGAACCAGATGATCTCCAGAGGGGTCTTTTAACCCCAACTATTCTGTGATTCTGTGATATTTCACCTACTATTTGGACAGACCAAGACCAACTAATCAAAAGTACCTGAGCTTTGGGAGAGGTCAGCAGGCTGGAGAAATGTGCTCTCAGGAACTCCAGGGGGCTGACCAGCTGGGAAGCAGTTTTGCAGAGAAAGGGCCTGGGGGGTTCTGGGGGTCAGTATGTTGAACATGAGCCAGCAGTGTGCCCCTGAGGCATAGAAGGGCAACAATATCCTGGGTTAAAGCCAGCATGTTGAGGGAAATTATCCTTCCCCTCTGTTCGGTACTGGTGAGACCACATCTGGAGTGCTGTCGCCAGCTGTGGGTTCCCAGTCCAAGGTAGACATTGACAATCTGGAGTGAATACACCAAGCTGACTAGGGGGCTAGAGCATATGACATACTAGGAGAGACTGAGCAAACTGGGTTTGCTCAGTCAGGAGAAGTCACAGAGGAGATCTTATTACGGTCTTTAACTGTCTAGTGGGAAGATGTAGAGAAGAAGGAGCCAGATTCTTCTCCCAGATGCACAATGAAAGGGCAAAAGGCAGTGAATACAAGTTGCAACAAGAGAAATTCCAAATGGATATCAGGAAAAAAAAAAAAGTCACCTGGAGAGCAGTTAAACACTGGAACAGGTTCTCAGAGATCTTGTGAAATCTCCATCCTTGGAGTTACTCGAGACTCAGCTGGACAAGGCCCCAAGCAACCTGTTCTAACACTGAAGTTAGCTCTTCCTTGAGGCAGGGTCGTACCAGATGATCTTCTGATGTTCAGTAGATCTTCCCACATAAATTATTCTGTGTCAAAAAGATGTCTAATATCTTTACCGCCCATTTGAAATGGGACTTAAGCAGTTGGCCGCCTACCTCTAACTGAAATTTAGGCTCTTAAGAATGAGGTTAGTAAGGATGCTAAAGGATGGGACTTCAAAAGGTTCAAAACCTGTTAGTCATTAAGCTAGTTTAAAAAATTCTTCACATATGTCAGCAGTGAATATTCTTGTCTGTTCTTTTAGCTTTATAAAAAACTCAAATTCTCCATCTTCTTTAGCTTAATTAAAAGAGATAGATATCATCCCTTTTTGAAGGACTTTTTTCAAATTCAAATTAAATTATATTCAACAATTCATATTTTTAAACAGGCAGCCAATAGAAAGGCATCAAGCACAAAAAGACTGAAAAGGGGGAATGTTAAATAAACCTTTAATCCTCATTTTGTGAAAAAAAATTCTAACTAGGTTTTCAGTTTGATAATTATAATCCTTCATCATAAGTCTGCACAGATAAAAGGATAAATGCTGCTGATGAATGCTGTACTTCATCATAAGTTTTTCCATAAAATATTTAATTGAATTAGTAGAATAAACATTTAGCTTTGTCTTTAATAAAGAAGTTCCATATTAAAATAGGCAAAATAGAGTATGTGAAAATTTTTTAGTCAGAAATGGCAGCTAACCCGGCGATCATGGCAAGTATCATCTCTTGCTCAAATAGGAAAAAGTAGTGGGAAGGAAAAAACTCTCATGCTTCTGAGATCTCTTTTAGAACAGTTCAGCCATGTCCAAATACAGCTCATGCAATGCTGTCAAGATAGTAAGACTTACTATACAGTGACTTGCTTACATTACTTTGGCTAAAATTTTTTAGTTCTTTTAGCGTTTTTATGATATTTTAAGACAATGATTTAACAAACCTCAAAGGCATGGCAATTCAAACTATTAATCCAAAGCTTGGATACTGGACTAATTATAGGCAAACTTCCCAGCTAAGAAGTTTTCAGAATTGGCCTGGAAAAGTTAGGAGGTTTAATTCATGTGATCCGTAGCATTTCCTGCTTAGGGTCAAGTTTGAAACACTGTAGAAATGCTTTCCATAGTAATGCAGCACTTTTGCCTCTTGCCAAAACTGCAAAGTATATAAAGCCTAAAGAGAAAAGAAAATATTAAGATACTCAGAATTAAGCAAATTTACTGGAACTTCCAGTCCCCATGCCTGCGACTTCAGAAAATTATTTTATTATCATGTTTCCCTCCAGATATCATTTAATTTGAAATAGTTTTGTTGTAAATTGAACTTTTCCACTCCTTTAACTCTTTCTGCTTTCAAATACCAAGCATGCATATCCGCATTTAGAAAAATCTATACAGACTAAGTATATTTAATGAGAGAAACATATAACTTTGCTTTTTCATTTCAAATGCAAAAATAAAAGCTAATTTTGGCAAAGTTAGGGACAGGATATCATAGTGCCCAGCATTTAGAAAATGCTGAAAATAAACAGAAAAATACTTCAGAAGCTTTTTTTACATTTGTGAGCAAGCAGCTTCATTCAGCTTATTAGTATTTTCGACCAAGTGCTATATTTTTTCCATGTATATTCTTAGCTGCCAAAGGCTTCATCTTTTGCATTGTGCTACCCAGCTACATTGAAAATACCTTTACTAAAAAGAACCTTTAATAAAGCTTCTTTGAATTGAAGCCCGAACAATGACAAATAGACAAAGAATGAAATAATTCATAGATAAAATTTTCTTTTTCGTTAAAGAAAAGATAGGAGGAAAAAGGAAGAGAATAAACATGTTTTATGTATCTGTTTTGTTCCACATACACCAATGACAGACAAATTCAGCTGTTGGTGGCCAAAAACCCTAAGGATCTTGTGATACGTGTTTCTGTTTGTCTCTAATCCTATATTCAACATTGTACTGAGGTCTGTTAAACATTGATAAGCTTTTTTTTATGCTGCAGGTCCTCTGAGACCATTGTGCCTAAATGCTGTAAAGACCTGGATTAGGTTTATGCATTGTTGAGGTGGTTTAGATACATCTTAGTACTCAGTCTGTTCTTTCCAAGGGAGAAAGTCTGCTTGACTATGTATTAATATTGGCACCATTGTAATGCTTAGCTGGCTAGAATCTTAAAACTTTCAAGCAGTTCAATGCAATTTTCTGTTAAGTTAATCAGCCTTAAAATATGGGAAATTTATAATAGTTCACAGAACTGCATTTTCCTCACTATTGATGTACAAACCTCTGTAAAGAAAGCTTTTTTTTTTTTTTAATTTTATTTTATGGCCAATTGTTTGTATTCTCATAGAATACATTGGTTATGACACTTTCTCTCTCATTTTTCTTTGGACTTTGTTGCTATTTATCAGAGCTGGAAACTTGTGCTTTTTTGCCTAAACATTTCTGCATAGCCCAACTTTTCTGACTTTTGGTATAAGGAGCAAAAATTAGTGCATTGCCCCTTTTGGGTAAATTTCTTTACCCAGAAGAGGTACCTCTTTGCTTTCTAAGAGATACTTTTAGGGACAGAAAAAAACTCTAACTCAACACAGTCTACACACACTTAATTTTTCAGTATCATTTTTTGAATTCTTTAATTTTGATTGAGATTGGGCCATATAACCTTTGTATAAACAGAAAGGGTGCCTGTAAAATAAGGTCCTTCAGCTGTGCAGCTGCCTATCTGCCTGTTGATACACATCAGCAAGGAAAAGAGACACATAAGCCATTTTCCAGGTGCAAAAAGCTGGTATGGGATTTGCTTGGTGAGGCTTAAGGCTGCAAAATGATAATAAACATTGAACACCTCATAGGCAGCATTTTGTATCTCAAAAATAGATTCCACTTACCTCATTTGAAATTTTATTCCATATTAGTTAGTTAAAGGATGTAAAAGTGTAAAGAACTTGTGTTAACTACCTAGAAGAGAATGGTTTTTACATAATAGAAGTAACATTTTTCAAGTTTCTTGCGCTTAGAAATAGTAAAACTCTTTAAGTTATCCGTTCAAGTTTGGAATGAGATAATAACTGCTTTCAATAGCAATTGCTGATTTTCAGTTTTTCTTGGAAGCTTGAATTACAGGAGAACTATAAAGCGTTACACTTAGGATTGGTTTTCCTTGTAATAGAATAATTATTTCCAGAGTTATAGAATAATTATTTCCAGAGTTATTCATTTATTTGATTTGCAGAATTTTACAAAAGACCTTTCTTATTTCATTAATTGTCCAAGAAAGCCTGCAAATCTTGAAAATGTAAACCCTAACATAATGCAACCTGAGAAGATATTCCACTGGATTAGCTGAAATATTTTATTCTGAATTATTTTAGCTTGCATAAGATGGAGGTGATGGTTAGTCTTTTTCTTTTTTTTTAGGTTCTTTGCTTTTTTTGGTCATTCTACAAGTTCACAGACAGAACATACATAACTGTTCAGATTCGTTTGAATGGCTTCTGTCATTCTCTGGAGGATTCTTGTTTCCTTACTGCAACTCCTAAATAGGCCAGACTACTGGAACAGAACAAAGCAAAACAAAATGCAGTTTATCAGCTGGCTGTGACAAAAACGTATGGACTAAACACCCTTCAACATTGGTTGAAGGGAGATAAACTTCAGGCTGTTACTACTCTGTCAAAACAAACCTGAACAGCACTATTTTTTTACCCTTTCTCATTCTCTCTCTGTTTTCCTCTCTCTTCTTCTCTCTCTCTTTCTCTGTCACCTTCTACCACGGTTATTTTATCATTGTTTTCCAACATGTAAGAGGGAGAGTTTCCTTGTGTTCCATTGGGGGATATGTACATTTAAAAAGCTAACCTAATTTATTTAAGTTTATTAAAATCCCTCAGGAAACACTTTCAGTATACTTTACCAGTTGTATTTACGGTTGCAGTCATTGACCGATTTGAGCTGTGCTGAAATGTGGGTATCTTTATGTTGCTCATCCAGAAGCAGGAAGTTTCCCTAGATCTGCAGTGCTTTGTTCCAACCTGAATGCACAGATAGAGCGGTACAATGTATTTCTGTTTCTTCTATTTAGTGTATTTTAGCATCCATCTCCAAGACCAGCAGCTGCTGTTTATCTTCATCCTTCAGTATCTGTCCTTTAAAGCTATACTATAAAATACTCAAGAAGCTCATCCAATATGTCTTTACTCAGCATTCACTTAAATGTGCTTGTGTGTAGATGACTCTTAGATCTCTATAAGCAGCTTTGTCCAGAGAGATTGTTCTCTGTATCTCGAGATTGCAGTTGTTCAAGGCAATTTCCCTAACATGATAAATATGTTTGTTGACATCTCTAAGTAGCTTACTAGGATGTTAGTCTGATTTTCCTCTATTGTTTTAGGGTGACATCCGCTCTCCCCCCTGCGTAAGTTTTCCTAAAAGACTTACTGTTTGCATCCTCAACTCTAAGCAGTATAGAAAAAAACTTTAACTAGTGATTATGAATATTTTCTGATATATATGTTTCCTTCTTTGGGCAAAGTCTTATCCTCTTAGGATCAAAGAAATAAGTAACTTTTGCCATAAGTTACTCAAATTATATATCTCTGTTCAGTTTTATAAACAAGAGAATATAATATAGTAATTTGGGAGCTTTAGTTTGATTATCTTAGGGATACATATGACAATCCTTTCTGGGATTACAGTAATAATACTTTATTTTATAAAGGCCGTATTTATTCTACCATGAACTTATTAGGGTCAGTGCTTCAAAATACCAGAAGTAGCTAAAGGACCACATTTTCTGGTTTTGAAATTATTTGCTTGAAAAGCTGGGGGAAGAAAATGACAGGTTAAAAAAAATACAGAGCTTTGCTTTTCCTGTTTCTTGTCCATCTACAGTTGAGTAAGGGGACAAATCGATATTAGAGAGATTTTCAAAAGCAGTCCGCTGACTTTCTTCTGGTGGCAAACTTTCCTTTGTGTTTTTGGAAATCCCCTTTCAGTGTTCAGTTAAAATAATGACTTTTCTCTATCATTATATATTATACTTAGCAAACATTCCCAGCCAATGAAGTAGGCCATGGAGGAGTAATATCCATTTTTGGCATGGCGTAATGAAGCACACAAGAAATTGTTTGCCAAGTGACATGCTAGTAGATGACTAGACAGTTTCCAAGTTCAGAGCTTAGATAGGCATTCACATGCTCTAAACACTGACACAGGTAGCTAGCTAGCTAAGCTAGAAAGCTGGTGCACACCCAAAGTCTGCTTTTTCTCTCTGGGTAGCTGACTACAGCTGCTCAGAAATTCACCTTCTTTTTTTTTTCTCTGTAAATAGGATATATGATACTTAAATAAGTGAGCTAGGGATCTAGAGGAAGTAGAAATCTAGCAACCAAATTCCTAAACTTAGACTCTCTGTTATGTGGATGCAATGCCCTGACTACCAGTAATGGATGATATAAACTTTAGCTGAGGGAGTTTATAAAATATGTGTTTTTATCTTTTGGCTTGTGGATGACAAGTTGCAAAATATTTAGGTTGTGTGTGTGTGAAAGCATGTCTGAAAGCACAGCGGAAACACAGACTCACAGAATGGTTGAAGTTGGAAGGGACCTTTGGAGATCATCTAGTCCAACCCTCCTGCTCAAGCACGGTCAGATAAACCAAACCAGTCCTGTGCATTGAATGCACAGGCATGAATTGCCCTGTCTTTGGCTGTGCACTGCTTCTGAAGGCTAGTGCTGTGGATCAATTCAGCAAGGCATTACCGTAGAAATGACATTTCCATAATAACATGGCAAATTTGTTTTGCATGTTCTTTTTTGCTTTTTCTCCCCCTTTCTCAGTGACATACTTTCAGACACATTCTTTTTTTAAAGTAGTTGTCAAGCTGGATCCCTAGCTACACTTCTAATGCTAGATTGCACACCAAGCCTGGCAGAAGCTGGCCATCAAAGGATGGTGTTTCTCTGTAATTACAGAACAATCAGACAGTTGACACATAAGTCACATTTTCTTCCCATTGCTAACTAATTCAAGAGTTAAGAATGCAGACAAAGGTGGCTGCTAAAATGAGTGACTCTGCATTCCCACGATGCTTCACAATTTCAGTGCTTTAAATATTGAAGGCCCAGTGGGGCAGAAGAGCCATGACACTTGACACTAGCCATGGCATGAGCTTTGTCAGTCAGCTTGATAAGTAGTCTTTGGTTTTATTTCTTCCATCAACGTTCATGTCAACCATGGCATATTGTTGACATATTGACATATATGACATATGCATATATGACATATATGCTGACATACTGCTGGCATATTGCTTTAGCTCCACAAACAACTGAACTGGTATAATGGTTCGCTGTCACCAAAAGTGAAGTCTCATTCCTCCTTCTGTCCTCCCTGGTATCTGCCTGAAAGTGCTGCTATCTTTCCACCAGACTGACACTACCATTAAAGAAATTTACACTCATAAAGACAAAGAAAAGGACAGGAGGTAAAAAATGACTTGAGATTGCAATGAAGAGTCAAGCAAAAAAACAGGAAAGTATTATACTCTAGCTCCAGTTGCACCACTGGGAAATTGGAGGGAGAGGGCAGGATCCTGTCCCTTCTCTTGTGGCAATGCTAGGATTGTGTTTAACACCTGAGAATACAGAAAGATCTTCCTCATGCTCATGACCGCCCTAAAAAGAAAAACTAAAAATATATCCCTATTTTTTGAATATGAATACAGGATGTTGTTACACATACGTATATGTTACAGTATACATAGGAGAAGCAGAAGGAGATATATGGAACTATGCAAACCAGTGAAGTATCACTGGCCCTTATTTTCTACCTCTCCACACAGAGCCTCTCAAGTGTATAGAAAAGCTTTCAGTTACTTCAGGGCACCACACATCTGTTGCAACAGTACCTGTAAAAGAAGGGTAGGTATGTTTTAGAAAGGTGAAGAAGTACAGACTATAACTGAGAACCATTGAATTCTAAAGCACATCTGTGGGTAACTTCCTGCTCAGTGACTGAAATCAATGGTTGCTTTGCGTAGAGGTGATATTACATTCAGCAAAATAATGACTGTCTTCTCCAAAATGCTAGCATTTAACTGATTTTGGTGGTGACACATGAAGTTTAAGATTTTGTCCATGTTCGAAGAAAAAGGAATATCTGTCTTGTTTGTATTAAACTGCTTTTGTTACAATGTGTTGCCAACAGGTGTTCTCATATTGCTGACGCTGTGGGTTGAATGATGGTGAAACAGATGTATAGGTTGCACGTTAGAATGCGAGTGTTTTTATCAACCTGCAGGGGTGGATGAGTTTTTCAGGCAAAATTTGAAAAGTTCAGACTTTTGGCCTACGTTAAGCATGAACCTATCAAATCTCAAAAAAAAGGTAGAGAAGTTGTCTTTGCCTGGCTGAAAACTCTACACAAGAGGAAAAATATTAATACTTTTTTTTTTCTGTAAATGTCAAATTGGGTTTGAAGGCAGGATTGTTAGGTTTATAATTTTTTTAACAACCAAGTATGATTTGAAATTACTGGAATGTGAATTAGATGTACTCAGCCTAGCTGTTTGCTTTCTTTTACACAGAAGAGATCTGTTTGTATAAAACAGAATATTTTGATGAAGATGCAAGTAAGAACATAATCATGTGTTTTTTAAGTGAAAGTTCATTTGAGTTATTTGTGCTGTTGTCTTTATGGTTATCTGAGTTTCTAATGCCTAATTTTTCAATGTACAACTGTGGTCTGAACTTGTAATTTTATGTAATGTGACCGGCAAGTGGCTTTGTTTCAAGTTTGATATGCTTTAAATTCATGAAAATTCTACCTGAATCTAAAATGAATGAATCTGCATTTAAATCATTTATAAAAAGAGTTCCAGAAATGAGCTTTTTTAAAATGCATGGCTTTTTGTGTAATAATATATCTTAAACTTTGGGAAACATCTGGTTACTAAGACCAAAAAAAAAAATTTTCTGCTATTCATATTGAATACTTCTTATATAGGAAGTAATTCTACTGAATCAGAAAAGCTATTTACCAGATGATAGGTACTACTCCACAAAGGTAATAGAAGCTGCTCCAATTGATTTTTAGTCTTACCAAGCAATTCCTTTGTTACATATGAAATATCTCAGGTTCCAGAATGCTATTATTTTTTGAAAGCAAATAATAATACAATTTTCATCCCTATTCAGAAACAGATCCTTCTCTGAGATACACACACCCATAACCACAATTGACATCGGTAGCAGCTGTGCATATGTAACTAAGGGCAAAGCTTGGCCTTTAATCAAAATGATTTTCTGGTGCAAAAATTACCAGTTGTGATTATTCAGTTTATACTGTAGATTAGCCATTCAGTTATCCTTCTTTCTTCAGTAGCACATCACAAATTGTGAACTTTCAGTGATTATTTGTTGTGCATTATTCCACTGCATTGCCAAGTCAATTAATATGTATTTATATTAGTGTACAAAAATGACTCATATGTTCTAGGCAGGACTTGTTATTCTGAATGTATATGAGACAATCCAAATGTGAAGCCATGTAGCCCAGTAAATACAGGATTGGCCTTGCTAATAACAAGCCACAGGCTTCATACTGACGCTTCAAAGCCTCAGGACTTTTCAGGCTTTGTGAGGACTTCTCTTGGCCTGCCCAGAGCTTTGTTTCAGCTTTGTTTAGCTGTAACAGCAATATTCTAATGACCAGATGGCTATTTCCTAATTTGTTTTACTTTTGCTTAGCTTTGTATAATTGTGTAGTAGAAGCATAATTTTTATATAGATAATACTACCAAGGAATTATACTGTGTAGAATTATTCTGTTATTCTGTAGAACTATTTATGACCCTAGGATAATGATGTAGTGTAGTGGAATAAAAGCATGGGAGTAAAGTAGAGGCCTTGAAAGCAGGAAAATGTCATATAGTGTAGACAGAGTACAGGCATGATAGTAGAGGTGGCACTGGATGATACTGGAGATCCCAGGGCTAGAAACAACGCACCAGTAGTCAGTTACTGACGGTTAAAGAATTGGAGCATTCCGGTCTGGGCAAAACCGGTTTTAGAGGTAACAAGGAGAATAAAGAACAAGTACCCAACATACCTAAGATATTCCACATATAGTAAATCCAGATGTAGCATGGACTGGCAGACCAAAAAGGTGTGTTAGAAATCTTGCAAGGTGTAAAGGTGTGTTAGAAACATATAAAATTGGCCCCAAGTGGTCCCTGGAGTGAGGAGCAAGAAACTGTCAATGTCAGCACGGTGTTCCTCCCAGTGAGCATCCCACCGCATGGGGTGCTGATGACGTGCTACTATAGCCACCCCCGGACTGAAGAACCCAGAGAGGCAGCAGGAGGGTGTGAATAACACCACAGAAAACAGTAGATACTAAGAAGTTTCTGTGTAGCAGTTATTATTATTGAGACTTTTTTTTCTGTAATCATATTCTTTACATTTTTTCCCCTTTTTCTGTAATAATTAGATCTGAACTAGTAATAATTACCTGAATAGACTGTAACATTTCAATTACACTACCAGTAAATTCTTGACTGTTTCTTTTGGCTGATAACAAGATTTTGAGCTTAACAAGTATATAATGTTACTCATGTAGAGAATGCAGGCCCTGCCTAGAAGTGCAGATCATGCCATCTGCTCATGAGCCTGAGGAGTCTCCGTGTCTCAGAGAGGTTCCCCATGCAGAACAATTCTTCAACCTGTTCAAGTGTGAATTCTTAACAAGTCAATTTAATCAGCAGATTATGGCACTACATTTTTCAGTGTTTCACAGAGGTGCATTCTTCTAAGGAACAAAGAGCGCATCCATGCTCCAGCTGCTTCTCCCAAGGAGTAAATGGCAGAGAGCTATAGAGTTCAATGTCTTTCTCTACTTTTTTTATGTGTTGCTATGAGATAATGATACCAGACAGTGGCTATTATGATCTTAAAATCATTCTTACCCCTGATTACTGTTCCAGGCAGACTAAGGTTCATTCAGATTTTCAGCTCCACTTTTATGCTTGAAATATCCCTCTTTTCCCTATCTTCTCTAGACAAACCGAAAATTTCCAGCAGCACTATGACTGCAGAAAAATAAGTTCTTGATAAAACAGGCTTCTTCATCTAGGTACTTACAGGGGAGTCGAATTAGTCTAAGAAACCAACTCCTAGCTATATTTGATTCTCTATTTTTATTTATGTTTCTGAAGATTAGATATTACTAAACATACTCTTTGCTGTTTAATATTCAATATAACTTGTGAAAACACCTTAATCAACTGTGACAAAAAATGAGATAGTCTTATGAAAGATTAGACTATAATTATTTACTTAAAATTTAGGTATTCAGAAGATCATGGGTCTTTTCCCCAGTCAATGCAGGAAAGAATTCATTTTCCTGAATTAAGTGGAATCTCTCTACAAGTGTTAAATTTTACAGATAGAACAGAACAATTATATGACTAGTTAGAAACTTTCCTAGCCTTTTGCTAAGAGAAATAATCCCTAAAAGACTGTCAGTCTTTATGTACCCTCCATGATGAATTTTTTGTCACTAAAATGCATCCTAAAATCCAGTTAGATCATCTTATCTATCATAACTCAGAAAGATGACGTTTTACTCACCAGTCATACTCAAAACATCAAATAGTAGCTTTTAATACAACACTTACATGCAACGTAAAATAACATAACCAAACACATATTTGGACCCTTGTTATTGTTCTTAGAGAAAGATGAATGAGAGAAAAATGCTTGAAAGTGCCTCTAGCCACTGCCTCAAGAATGGCTACAAGCTCCTACCTGCAGCAGTGGCTGGAAGGGGGTGTAAGCATGAGCCACTGAGGGGAAGAAATTTTGGAGGGAAGCGGCAAGTCTTGGGGGGGCATCCAGAGGTCCAGATAATCTGACTGTGTCCAGTGCCCAATGTGTTTACACAGTAACAGCAAGCAAAAGCACAGTAAAAATGCATGTCAACGACTTCTGTGATTTTGTTCTGGTATCCACAGCCATCTTCATTTTTAGAGCCATATTTTGGGGTTTGCCCATTATTTATTTGGTTACATTTGACAGAAGAACATTTATACTGGACGTAATATTTCACATCTCCCTTTTCCAGTCAGCAACTAAGATGATACATGCTTTTCTACCTTTCCTAGATCATAAGCTAAGAAGCATGATCCTATCTTTATCTTCTGCCTTATCTTTCTAAAAAATAGACACTTGAGTGTTAAACTTTTACAAAACAAGGATTATGCAATTTATTATGAAAGAAATTTTACCTCTTCTGTGTTTCCCATATCCATACAATCTACCTAGCTTATGAAGAAATTGATTCTTGCTGCCATAATATCTTGAGAGCACACCCTACTCCAGTGTCATGAAAATAAGTATCCTGCCCTGCCTCTTCATGGTATTTAGACCATTATGAATTAAGGAACTTTACTAACAATTACTGGAACCTCTTCTGATATATAAAAATATACATGCCAATCAGGGCAACTCTCTTCCATATCTTTCTGCATACTGATGAGAGCATAGGGTCTGATTTGAAGCCTTACTGTAGTCAATGGAAAATGTTGTACCAAGTCCAAGCCAGTGAACAAAAATAAGTAGAAACGAAAATGAAATCACAGAGAACGCTAAATATTATCATCATCTATTTCCTATTTGCATTTCCGTCCATCCTCTCTCAGTGTTTTAAGATGTTTTGTATTGAATGTAAACAACGCATTGAATGTCAAGAGCTGAACAAGAACCGAAATTCATTTTTAGGATGAGGAAAGTGACATGAAATTGAATAGAACTTTTACCATCAACATTATTCATAAGGACCATTTGTTGATTAAACTATCTGTTGTACTCTCAGCATGTCATATCACATCAATCACATATGAATTTAAATTAAAGCCATATTCCAAAAAATAATAATTGCCGAGTTGCCAAGTGTACCATCTGAGTGCTAAATTTAAACTTTTGCAGTACTTCAGCAGCTGCATGAACCTATGAATAATTCATTAACTATATGAAATAGTAGATTAGAAATAACCAACTAGTTGCATATTTTAGCTAATGTTTAGAATGGAAGAACTGTAACTAGCCAGTTCACTAGATACTTCATAATCAAAAGCAATTATTTTATGTAGCTTTTTGGAGGGCCTACTTAATCCTTAATATATGCTTTAGCCAAACAGAGAGGAATTGAGCTGAAATTCAGATTTACAAAAAAAAGAAGAGAGGGAAGGAGAAAGAGGGGGAGAGGGAGGGGAGGTGAGGAGAGCAGAGGCAAGGGGAGGCAAGGCGAGCCAATAAGAGGAGAGGGAGAAGGGGATGAGGAGGTCTGTAGCTTGTGTGAGACTGAATGGGTTTTAACATTTTTTCATGAACACAGTTGTTTATTCATTCTTAGTAAAATTTCATTTAAAAGTAATTATTCTTTTTAACTTATTGGTATAAAACATTTTACAGGCCTTAACTTCTCTTTTTTTTCCCCTGTCCATAACTAGCAGAGTGTCACTCATCCAACCAGTTACTAAAGGGTCAAGGAAAGCCTCTGTGTTTAATCTTAAAAACATCTCTGAAGTCCGCATGCATGTAAAGGAAAACGGTTGCTATATGTGCTCACCCATCATAGGCAGTTCAGTAGCTAATTTCCTGCTTTGATGAGTGCTTTGGGATGCTTTATGTCTGTAAGACACTGTAGAAAAACAAATTATATTTTATTCTTCATAATTCGACTATGCCTCTGAGTTTTTAGACTTACTGTACAAGGCTCTAATTTCAAAATCTCAGCATCAGAATGAATTTCTGACCTATTCATTCTTTCTTATTTTTTTGTATATATTGTCTTGTGGTGGTCCCATAATTCCTGAAGAAACCGTGAAGAAAGGGAGGGAGGAAAAGAAAGAGAGAGAGAGAGAAAATGCTACCAGTATATTACAAGCAAGATAGTAATAAAACAAAATAGTATTACTTCCATTTAGTCTAATATATCAGTGCTTCAGTAGAATATAAATATATTGATATAATACTCTAATAAAAAGAACTATTTTGAAAAGATGAAGGTACTAGTACTGCTTTTGTTCACATTGCAACTGCTTACACCTGCCATAATATACCAGGGTTTTGCTGCTGCAAGTGCTGTACAGACACCAAAATCAGAAAACTCCCAGTCCTGGCACAATACTCAGAAGGAACAGGTAAAAGTGAGGAGGGAAAATGAAGTAACACTGCAACAGGTATATTATCTAAGAGCAGTGGATAAAGGAGACAGTTGGTCGGACTAAATGGAAGAATGGTTGGTCTAGTACAAAAGTCTATTCACTGTAGTAAAAAGGAATGACTTCATACATATGGTCATAGCTATCCTACTTTGTCAGCCTTTTGTTTTACTTCAGCTTTTCCTTGCTCTATTAAGAAGATTATTGAATAAAACATACTTTGAGAGTGTTAAAATGCATTGCTGTTCCTGACTTCATTTTTCTGCTGTCATTCTTTATGGTGTTACCAGGCAGGTACATGGAGAAGGATATCAGTTCTGTCACCTGAGCCCACTTTTACAGCAATTAAAAAAATCTCCTAGCATGATATATTTCTCAGGATCTCCAATAATTAGGACAATTGCTCAAATGGCACATTCCTGATTCCACCAGGGTGTATGCCAATTAAGAAAATTCCCTTCTAATAAGGTAATTTCATAGTGACAAAAAGTAATGTTACTACATATAATTATGCTGTAATTATAATAATGTTTAGCACTTACAAGATGCCTTCTCCCTCAGACTCCCAAAGTTCTTCAGAAGAAGTTGATTTGTATTCAGCCTGTGATACATATGTTGCTATCCTTATTTTACAGATGGGGAAAATGAATTAGAGAAAGTTAAGATATGTGCAAAAGCCCATGTAGTAAGCCATTGAAAGAGGCCAGAATTAGAACCAAAATTTTGGCTTCTGCTTTCATTCATTATTTTTGATGCATTCAAAGAGCGAGACTGTAAGTAGGTCTGTATGTCTGAGGCATGTGTCCTTGCAGACCTCCTCTGGGATGTATGCAAAGGGTATGTTTGTCTTCAACCCTTTTCAGAGCTGCTTAGTGCAGCTGAACCTGAACTTGCGCACGTAGTGTAATGATGGACAAAATGGAAAAATCGTGACCTGCAGGTGCCCCTAGGAGAGACAGGAGCTTCAGAACTGCTTCTGGAGCTGCACAGGTCCCTTCCTACCTACTCCTCAGGCCATGTCCATGTCATTCATAACATACCCAGAACGTACGGATGTCCGTGTTGTAAGGACTTTGAGTTACAAAATCGTTGGCAATACTGAGTAAAACACTTCAGTCTCAATAAATTAGTGAATCTAACAGAATATAGTATTCATAAAATTTCATATTAGGATTTAAAGATGCTGATTTATGTTTTCAAGTTTTAGAAAACAACAACAATCAAACATTTCAACAAAACCATTTCCATTCATCTCCACTGCGCATCTCAGTATCATAGACATCACTGTCTTGTCCCAAATCATTATGGCGTCTTTCAGTTACTGCGTTTCAGTGCAAATCTGTTTATTTCTTCCTGCAGTATCATTTCAGTTTGCTTTTTATAACTAGCCACTTCAAAAGTTTTTCTTCCATCTCACATGGCAACTTCAGAAAATGAAGTAGCTGTGAATCAAACAAATAAAATTCCCCTCTGTCATCTAGAGGGTGTTTGGCTGGATGCTAGGAAAAGAACCTTCATCATGCTGAAAGAGATTTAATTAACATTACAGTCATGCACAGGAAACATTACATTAGTGACACAGAGGACAATGTGAGGAAAAAATCAGTAGACTACATAGTCTGCTCGTGGAGAATTGTGTAATTATTTGATTTTAAAAAGATACAGATGAAATAGGTATAGGAGACTGAAATGATCAGAAAGAAAGGAAGACATGAAATGAAGACTGGGCAGGTGACATTATTTTACCTTAGAAAGAGTAATGGTAAAACTGTAAAAAGGTATATTCTTTATTTTTTTCCACATAATAATAACAGAAAAGGACAGTAATCGAAAGGAAGAAACAGAAATTTTTTAAAAAGTATTTTTTTCCACAAAATGTGCAAATCATGGCTGCTGTGTTTTAACAGGCATTTAAAAGGGAATTAATCATTGATAGGTAACGCAAGACCATCTGGTGTTAAAAAGTAATACTGTTAATCTAGAAACATGTAAAACTGAAGCTATATGACATATAAGCTATAAGCTAGACTTTCTCTTGTTTTGCAGATTTAGGAGGAAGCTTTCCTCAGAGCTAATCTATGATTGCCTAATGCAGACAACCTTTCTCTGAAATGACTAGTATTGGCTGCATTCAGAGGTGGGATATTTATGGAGATAAGACCTGATAGTTGTTCCTGATCTACTGTGATTGTTCCATTGAAAATATTAAGGAATGACATTTCTACACAAGAAATGTGCACTCATAAAGGAGACATCAATATTGTGTGTGAGAATATTTAAAGATTCTCAGTATTATATTGAAAAAAATCACTCATCCCACTAATGCAAGAGTGAGAAAATATTATCACTTGACTTAATGTGACTGTGAACTAACATTGTCTATAAATGCAACGTATTCATTACTGAAATGTCCTTCAATATCCTTTACAGAAAACGTTGTAGATGAGAATCCAAGTCCATCTTAAGCAATGATAACAAAATTCACTGACCAAGTGAAGAAATTACTTTGTCAAAGAGCATGTTTATAATTAATAAGCCTTTTTTTTCCCCCCTATAGGTCAGGTAAAGGGTTTTAGTTCAAAAAAGATTTGCATAGATTTACTTTTATCCAGTGTTGGTTGCAGGGCAGAAGCAGATAAGAGTTTTGATCTTCAGGATGGTAAAATTATATCCTTTAAACACATTTGGTAGCATTCTGACTTTAAGGGCTGAAAAGTCATGTCGCTAGTGAATGAAGTTACAGAAAATCATAAAATAATTGGAGAATCATATTATGTTGTCGTTTTTGTATTGTGACTTTGCATCTTTGTAGTTCATTGTGCTCACATAATTTTTACAATGTCATAACACAGTTATTGTCATGCAAGGTTAGAGAATCGATATCCTGTGAGTGTTGTGTTACAGTGTAAGCTCAGGCAGCGCTGTAGGACCACTTTTTCCTTTTTCAGTAGAAGAGCTGTAGGTAAGAAGCTACTCTTCCCTAATGTTCTCCAACTGCTTGGAAGTATGTGGAGAGATGTAGGGTAGAGCTCTTGGCCAAAGAGCACTGTGGCAAATGGCAGGCTCTAAAAGTACTACAAACTTTAGTGTCCTTTCAACATCATAATCGAATGCCTGAAAAACAAAAAAAAGACTTTAAGAACTGATTCCTTTAAACTCCTTTTAGAACTAGTCTTAAAAATGAGTTCTCTTACCCACCTCAAAAAATATTTCACCTTTAGCCTTTTGAAGCAAGGTGCTTAATCTAAGCTAATTACCTAGGGTGTCTCTACAGCTACTATAGCTAATGGCAAGAGATGGGCTCCTGTAAATGGTTGATTTGTACTGTATGATGCTGTAGGAGAGCCATCTAGGATATGATTGTTATGTAAGCCTAGAATTTAACTTTGGGAGGCAGAACATGGAGAAATAAATCCCATCTTGGCTATCCAAACATCCAACAAACCATTCAGAACATGAATTCCTAATTAAACACATAGTCAGGTACATGAAAGGGTTACCCATTGATATATGTTTGTTACAAGCGCTCAATTTTGTAGTCATTTAGAGCTGAAAATACAGATTCCTATTTTTATCATTGTTCTTAATGGTCTTTTTATTATACTTCACAAATGCGAGCAAATATAAGCATACTTTGATGGCTTTGTGTATCGTTCTGCTTTTGTATATATTGGTTCTTTTGTATGCTGTAGAAATTCTTGTTCTTGAAACTTTTCTCTGAACAAAACTTGGTATGTAAGTAATACATATGCATATAGGCGTACCTGTGTTTATAGATGCTAAGATTTCTCAAATTCAATACCAAAATCAGTTTTATACTGCATATTGATTTTAAAGCACTTTATATTTATTTCATATGCAGTAGAAGACTTCATTTTTAGATCCAGGCTTAATTTTCATGTTTTGTGCTACAGTCTAGCAAAATATCCCTTGAGTTGTGTTGAACCTGGCTCTATTTTTAGACATATGTTTACATATAATTATTTCATTATTAGTATTCTGGTTTATCATCAATAACTCAAAAATGTTCTATGGTAGTGAGTGTTATAGGTTAAACTATTGATTACACGTGCAGTTGAACTGCTTTGGAATACGTATACTTTGTAGGTCACCTTGTTCTTTTTCCTGCCCAAAAGGGAAAACAAAAAGCCATTTCTCATTTTACATCTGTTGGGACTGATCTTATGGGGAAAAAAATGTGTGCCGAGATGTTTTTAACTTCAGAAGTCAAATAAATAAAAAATACATCCCATGACAGTTATTTTTTTATATATATTTTGGTCCTATTAGATATAGCTGAAATGAAGTACACAAAAGGAAAGATTTCGTTCACTCATGCCTGAAAGGAGATACTGAGTACAGGTGAATGCAACAGTCTTCTAGGTTATATCACTTTAGTTTTGTGTGCTTTAGTCAGAGGTTTACTCCTGAGGGCAGAACAATCAGAGATTAGTACTTGTAAAGATATACATATGTACAGGATCTGTTTCTGAGATAACTGTTACCTCAGTATCAGTGCATATGCATTTCCAGAGAGAAAAGAGACAGGAAGGTCCGATGAGAGAGATAAGCTGAGAAGCAAAATTCATGCCATTTTGTCCTCCTACATTTCCTCTCTTCCTGGATTTATCTCTAGCTATATCCAGATAACTAAATAGTCTGAAACATGTGCCAGGTGAATGATGTTAAATTGTTACTACTTGGGTACCTTCGAGGAGGTGACAAGCCCTGGCAACTCAAATGATCTCCTGTTTGGCTATTCTAAAGACCCAAATGAATACAAATTTACTGGGGGGGGAGGGAGGGGAAGGAGAACAGAAAAAGACTGCTTACTCATTAGAGCTAGATTAAGGTTTATTAAAGTTTCACTGCTCTGTAAGGGACATCTCAAGACAATAATGTGTCAGATTGTGCCAAGCTGCCTGCTTCAAGGTAGAATGAGAAACAATATGCAGTGTTGAACCCTTGTCAGACATTGCATGCTTTCTATGAGGATCTGGCAAAAAAAAAAAAAAAAAGGAAAGAAAGAAAGAAATCCTGGCTTTGCTATGCTTTTTCCCATAAAGGGTTAAAGTAAAGCATTTAAGTCTTGCTTTCTCTCCTGCAGAGATTCAAATGTAGTTACTGGCCACTTTGAACTAGCCCTTTGTCCCTAAAGTAGATATTTTTGTGAGGTACTTGGAGTTAAGTATGGTGCAGAAAGATACTGTGTAGACTTCTTTGCTTACTGTCATCATTTCAGATCTGAGTTCCTTAGTTCAAGTCTCTTGTTTCTTTCCAGCTGAGCTGGAAAAACATACCAATTTTGTGATGCGAACAAACAAGGACAAGGAAAACCTGTCTAACATAATTTTACTTGACACCTAAATTATAGTCATATTTGGACTCAGGAAATAAAGAACTGAACAGAAATCGACTGGACCGTTTTTCCTTTAGTGCTAGTGCATTCTCTGTTGTCATTTTCTGGACACAAATAAAAAAAAAGGAAAGGCTGTGTTTTTGACCCACTGGACAAATCAAAATAACTAAAAGTCAAGTTTAAAATATTTTACAGTGAAACTGCTTTAAAACTGGAACTATCTTATTTGATTGGAAAATATTCCATTCTAGCTTGTTATTCCTAATGTTATTATACTAGATTATCACTGAACCTCCTCTCATTTATTTTTGTATGTTAGATGGGGAGCTCATCCAATTTTTTCTCATGTATAAATGGCACACAATACACACAGAAAATACATTCTAATGATATATACATTTTTAAGTAATGAAAAATTTTAATTAAATCCAATGCAAAATTGCATTTGAGGCTTTATGTAACTTTGACATTTTGCCCACCTTTGAAAAGAAACATCATTTTATATCATGTGTCATTTTCCAAAATTGTAATAATCTTTGATCTATAAAATGTATGTTATCATTTTAATACATAATTTTATATCTACCTTGGAATAAAACAGGTATGCATGCTGAGTGAAAAAAATATAAGGAAGCTTTGCATTGCTGTCAGAACTGTTGTATGTGGCAACTGGATATAATTTATACAGATATTATTTTTCTCTTCTGTTCCAAGGAGCATTCACCTTGTCAAACTGAACATTTAGGCTAAGGCTGACCACTTCTGGCACACAAAACTGGATAGACAGATTGGGGACATCAGTCATTACCACCTATATGACTGAAGAATAAGGCATTGCTCCAAAAACCTCACAGGACAAAAACACCCCAGTTTATTTGCATCTCTGTATCTGGATAGTATCATCTCTGTGGACTTCTCTAAACAAAGCTGACTCTCTCTTACTTTTCTGATATTTCTCCAAACTCATCTCATTTCATCAGTTTTTCCTGCCTCAAAAGCACTGATGAAAGAAGGTCATGGTTCCAGCTGACTAGGAAATAAACAAAAGGATGCCACTTTAGCTTCTCTTTCCAATATTAATATTAAAGTTCAAGGGATTTTGAAGAATATGAAATTTTGAGATGATTATCTAAACCTTCAGCTTTAATTAATCACAACTTTAATCCATTGTAATGCTTATGCTTGCATCAAGCCTTTAAGCATGCAAAAGTGAATTCATTTCAGTGCTTTTTGGATCAGCAAACTGGCTAAGTAAAGTTTAAAGTCATTTCTTTTAGAATTTACCTGTATTTTTCCCCTGGAACTCATACTAAGTATAGAGCAATTTTTATTTTAGTCTGATTTTTAGTTGTTGAAAACTTCCTGGTATTATAAAGTTAGAATTTGTTTTTAAAAAATCTAAATTTTTCTGTTTCAAATAACTAGAAATAGAAAAGGAAATTGGGAAATACTGCTCTCTCAGTATTTCCTTGACTTACAGTGTATGTCTGCACCCACAAAGAGACCATGATTTAGTGTTTGGTGCTTATTCCTCAGGGATATTATAGACTTTTTATCAAGGCTAGGGTGATATCACCAGGTTGACCAGAGATATGATGAAATTCCTATTTAGAAGAAAAATGGTTGTACCTTGTCTACTGAGAAAAAAAATGCCCTGACTGATACATCATAGTCACCCTTTTCTGCCATTGTTTATTCTTCTCTGTATTCTGTGGAAGTTCTTCAGACTCTTTCAGCCCATAAATCTTTGGATATTTTATTGTTTGAGGATATTGGGGCAACACAGCATTAGCGCATTCAAAATCTTTTTTTGCGTTGCCTGTAGGATATTTGCTTAGAAAGCACAGAGATGCACATTTTAATTTCTTTGTTCCCAGGAAGGTTGTGTGCAAAATGCATCAAGTACATTGAAACATATTTCAGAGGGGTTTTGTTTTGATTAGTTTAATAAGGTACAAGCCACGTTTCTCTTTGAGTGATGAATTTTTGATAATCTAATCTTTTCATAATACAGAGAAAAGCGATTGCAAAGCTTTATTACATTTTAGAAAGGTATAAAATTACCTAATTAATCCAGAGAGGAAAGAAACAGTTTTCAGGAAAGAAGAGTAATGGGAACAAAACTGACCCACAGGGGCAAGCTAGTTGACTCGGACCCAATGGGATGGACTAGGTGACCTGTATAGGTCACTTCCAGCCCTGTGATCCGATGAAAAGAGAAAGGCAGAATACAAGGAGGCGAAGGATGTGTATTAAATAAAAATCACGAGAAAAAGAAAGGTGATACAGGGGGTACAATATGTAACAGTGAATCATTGATCCGACATCTCAAAGAATAAAGGCATCTTGTTTTCAGATTGTTTGAGTCTCTTAAAACCTTTTTAAGCGGCCTTTTTGAAAAAGGCTTTGTAGGCAGCTGACAAAGCTCAGAAAGCCCATCCTCTGTGTCTGGGGGCATGAAGGCTTCCATCTCTGTAGAGCAATTTTGGAGCTAGGAATGAAATATATAAAAGCTACTTTTTTTTTCTTTTTTTTCTTTTCTTTTTTTTGTTCTGAGCAACAGATTTCACAATGTATTTAGCCATCCAAAGATGTGAATAGGTGTCTGCTAGGATATTCAAAAATCTTTATGTATCTAACTTCTCTTAAAATTACATAGAATCATAAATATGCCTTCTCATCCCCAAGCCCTTGAATCATGAACCATCCTTTCATACTTTGAGAGTGCCAGTGGAGCTCATTTTTCTTGTCCTAGTCGGAGGGCATCCTAGTGATGTGGAACAGGAACTTTTGACACTTAGGACAATCTTCTAATACTTCTGAAATTTATAGAGTGGCAGAGCCATTAAGTCCTTAAAAGCCGTTCCTTTGATTTTTCTTGAACTTTCTGTAGTGTCCTGCATTGCTTAATAATTTTGAGGAACTATGTACCTTTTAAAACAGTAGTTGAGAGCAAAGAAGCAAATCTGTGTGATAAATGGAAAGTGCAGCTTCCTTCACCACCCCCTACAATGCTGTGTTCAAGCATTTATGTTGCAGTGTGAGCAACGTGTATGCATACAGTTCTGTCTCTTTCCTAAACATAAAAGGCTTTCTGTAAAAATGCCTTTACACATCAAGACTGTATAAATATGCTATATCCTACAGATTGCTTTGTTTATTCCCCCAAACAATAGTTTCTCTTCTGCTTAAATGACAATAAGATAGAGCTTTGCCTTATGTTTTCTTGTCTTTTTTGATGTTATATACCTATGTTAACTTAAATAACAGGTATTGATAGGCATTTTTTGTTTCAAAACTTGGTCAACAAGGAGAATAATTCAAAAGCTCTAAGCTGTGAAAGTAGGTGCTGGGCTTCACAGCCATATCTGTGGGTTGCATAACATGAAATTTGTTCATGGGGAAAGAAATTTATGTTCATAAAGAATAGCACAGCAGGCTTACTTGCACATATGTGATAATGCTGAAAGCTAAACCCCCAGTGCAAGGTTCATAATAGCAATCAAACTGTTCAAATGAAGTTTCTTTAACAAGACTCAAACATCATTTCCCTGGTGTGGGTTGGTTTACAGACAGCACCGGGTAGTGCCTTATGGAGTGAAATATTCTTCTGTGTGCATCTTTCACCTCGTTTTCTCTTTCTGAATTAGATAAACCCATTACTTTTAGTGAGATAAAGTATTTAGGTCAGATTCTGAAAGTCCCTGGTTCGTTACAAGCTAGATTGGGCCTATTAGGGGCTGGATCAAGTTAGGCTGGTGCAGATCTCTGCTTGCCTTGTGGGACCTCTGGGAATCACCGCTCTGCAGAAACGCACAGCATCTGCCTGAGCTGCTCAGGGAATGCAGGAGCATCATTTACTTTCCTGCAGGCTGCAGCGGGCTCTGCCGCTGTGCCAGACCCCTCTGCCAGCCAGCAGCGAGAAGGGAGCCCTGTGCGAGGTGCTGGCTTTTCCTTTTCCCCCTCCCAGGTCTGTGCTTGAAAACACAATATCCTATGATGCCACACTATCCCAGAAGAATTTAATTTCGAAAAACTCACGAGTGGCAGAAAGCCCCTCATCCTGTGTCATTGCATGGTCCATTCATGCCAAAGGCATGAAATGTTCTAGCACCTTTCCGTGGTTTCACAATATGATACAAGCCTACTTTTATTTTGAGTTACGTTTTCATAGTGAATACAGGAGTTTTCGAGGCTTTGCTTGGTTCCTCCCAAATGAATAGACTTATTCACATTAATGGTTAACTAATGAAATAGTCAGAATAGGTTCCCACACAATAATTATATTACTCACACAAAGCAGACTGCAGTATAACAGAAGTGGCTTATTGAAATGTTTAAGGTAAGGTGTTGGAGCTGTCTGAGAAAACTTTAAGTATGTATTTGCATTTCTATTTGTAGACTTTTTCTGTTATATTTTTAATGATATATTTATGGCTTTAAGGGAGTAATGTTTTATATACAGCAGAAATAGTTCGTTTGCTTAGATGACTCATGCATTACATCTAACTTCACTGAATTTTTCTCCTGTCTCTATTTCCTGGGAAAATGGAACTCTCTTGTTAAAAAAAAGAAAAAAAAAAAGATATTGCATTGACATCTTACTGTGTTAGGCCAGACTCCTCTGCATTAGGCCAGACTCTGATTCCATTTGCACAGGGATATAGAGAAAATATTGTATACACTGTTATTCCAGTAACGAGAGTAAAATCTCCTCGATCATACTGTGTCCCAACTTGGGACTTCACATTGATTTTTCTGCAGAGTTACTTCACATGAGAAATGAAGGGAACCTAGAATGGATAAAGTCTGGGGTCAGACTGCGCATAACTGTGTGAGACCCCCTTTTAGGAGGATTTCTGGGAGCAGCAGCCAGGAGGAGCGAGGCTTGGTGCGTGTCATGGTGCTCCCATGCTGCAGGAGGTGATCAGCCACAAAGTCCCTGATAGAAATGAGGTCTCTGGTGAAAAGCCAAGTCATCTAGTTCCAATAACTTAAATATTTGCAGCTTCTTTCAGAATCCTAGAGCATTTTCTGAGAGACTTCAGTGTTCAGCAATGCTGTAGCAGGGGCCATACGCCAGACTCACAGCTGAAACAAGCCAAGGGAGGAAAAAAAATGCTGAGGACATTTCCTTCCAGCCGGACCTTGCTATCAGATYCTGCTTGGCCCATTTGTGTCAGCTGACTATTAGGTGTAACTTTTGAGAAAGACTGTAAAGTTTGAATTAGTTTAAGACTGTTAAATACATGCCGCTAGAATTATACAGGATTTTATTGTCAGGAAGCTTCATTCAGAGAAAATCTGCTTTGTCAAAAAAATTAACTGGACAGAAGGTTTTGTCTGACCTACTAAAACTGAAGACCCTTGGACTCTGTTTCTGTAGCGCAGGCACATATCGCAGTAGTTCAAAACTATAGGCTGAACCCTATATTCTTGTCACTTATTTTTCTTGAAAGGGATATGTCATATTCATCTCTATACTCCTCAGTTTGGTAAACAGATTATTGTATATTAGAATATGGCTATATTATGGGCAATAAAACCTTCAGTAGTTTTTCCATGTTACTTGACAATTTTCCCCTTCCTTTTCTTAATTTTTCAATAGACCTCATCTTAATTATTCAGTAGACCCCATAAAAACAGCTTGTATTTTAAATGTTTCTGTTTTCTAGTCTTAAACTTTTGCCCTTGTATACCTAGTTTTTGCAGACACTGTCTAAAAGCATTACACAAAGGATATATTATTTAATAGATCAAAGGTCAAAATGTTCATGATTCAATATGCCATAGGTCACTACATTTTGAAATGACTGCATATTTCCTAAATGATGTCTACTTCTGAAATGTATTTTAGTAACTGACAACACTTCAGCTAATTTGGGAAAACAGAAGGACTTCAGAAACGGTTTGACTCATGAGTTATGGGGTTTAGCTAGTATATATTTCTTTTGCTATATCCTTGGTAGTAAGCTGGATTTTCAAATTCTGTGTTCAGTATTGAATTCAATATTCAGTATTCTTTATTGAACGCCGTTCAACATTATTTTCACATTAAATATGTTCCATGAGGAGCTCTTCTGCAACACTTGTGGGCCATATTTTTTATTTACATTGCAGTTGTTAATGACATTTTGACAGGTCCATAATGAGTCAGAATTTTGTTATGCACTATGTCTTTTTTTTCCTTCAAGGAGATAAATATAGTCTTCTGGCTGATCTAATGTGATATATTTTAGAAATCAACAGTCATAATATTGGTGTGAATTACAGTCCCTTCCCTTCCGTTCCCAATACATAATGTCGGTATCGTGAGTGTTTTTTTTGTTTTGGGTGGTTTTTTCAGAATGGTCTCTTAGTCATATTAGCTTGATGCTTCTGGGCCTGAGAGTGACCGATTTTTAAGCCAGTTTTGGGCTAGTGCTTTCTGAAACATTATGACATATATTATCATGAAATGACCCATATATGGTGCTCCTCTGCCTTTTTTGGGTGAGGGACTGTTTTTCAGAACCCTATATGAACTACAGTAGGGCCTGGAGCACACAGGAATAAAAGGTGTAGTGTAAGAATTTTTTTCTGCACAAAAGAAAAATGTCTTCACAAGAGGCACCAAAAAGATATTACATCATTCAGTCAGTGTAAATGCCACCATTAATAGTTATCTGATATTAGTTTTCACCTGCCCTGCATATCCTGAAAGACTAACATGGGAAACAATAAAAAAGCAAGTTAGTAATTAATTTAAAGATATTTCATGAGAGTTTTACTTATGAAAAATTCTCAAAACATTGCTGTTCTTTAATTTTAGGCATATTGTCCATACTTTGCCATTGCTTTTGGTTTCCTATAGTACAAATATAGCATGTTTCGTATTTCAGAGTAGAGCATTAGATTGGTTCATGCAGCAATTGCTGTTTTTCCATTAGAAATCTGTCATGCAGATGTGAAAAATATCAGTTTTCTTGATGTCCAGGAGATGTATATAGTCAAGATTGCCAAAGTCAGGTGATGCTAATTCCTCTGTCTGTCGGGGCTAACTACAAATTCACAGTTGTCTACTGAACATGAAATGCCCATTGCTTTGTGTATAAGAGTTACATTTCTTTGTAGTTTGTTCCCAGTCCCATAGTTGAACGATACCTAATGGATTGGGTAAGCATTGCTAATTCATTTAGTGCGTATACGACAGCTTAGCTTAAAGAGCTGCTGATCTTTAGCTAGTAGCAATCCGAGCTGGTAAATCTACGCAGCACAGCATAGCATCATGCAGATGTGGGAGGATCTCTCTGGAAGCAGTAGAGTTTGTGGGTTGTTTGCTCAGCGCTGTATGGACACACCTGGCCTGCTTCCAGATTCAAGTCAGTTCAAGGAGAGCTAGCTTAAAGGATCTCCGTCTCATTTTCAGCTTTTGGGATTAGCTCAAACTGAGCTAGCTTGGGTCTTTACATGCTTGGTGCACGTTACATTTGTTCACCAAGATCTTAAATGTCACTGATTTACAGCAAAACTCCCTTCCAGAGCTCAGACTCTTCTCAGAAGATTTTGTTTTACAAGATTTTTTTAAGTTTTCCAATTTCACATATGAGCTATGACTTAACACTTGCAAGAATAAAAGATACAATGAAGCAACAGCCCTGATAAAAGAGATCATGCACAAATTCTGAGCATTTTCATGCTATTATTTCTTAACATTAAATGTTAAGAAAATATATGAAATGTATTTTCATATATATGGAAATATAGCATGGAAAGTTCTCAGTATTACTGATTGTAGGTCCTCTTGTACATCCTTCTGTACACAGTAATTTTGAACAGATCATTATTTTGAAAAATTTGCTTTTTCAACATTGTTTGAAAATGTATATTTTTACTGATGCTTTTTCTTTTCTAAGACTAATTTAATAGTTGAATTGTGACATTAGTCAAACATCAGAATTCTGTTTTGATATAAGAGATGATATGATGTGCTTTTAAGCACTTGTGATGATATGATGCATTTTTAAGTATAATAAAAGTAACTATGAAAACAATAATAAATAATAAACACTTCACACACCTTTCTAATTAATATTCTATGTCACTCAGGGACATTATACTCTTGCAGTTGCAAACATTCTGGCTAACTAACCAATTCAGTAGTATTCTTCTGCAACATGAAGAAAGTAAATTGGTAAAGAAAATCCAATTTAAATATGTAATATTTTCTCTAATGCAATAAGCTATATTAAGCCAATGCATTTTATCCTTTGCTACAAGTTAGCTTATACACTTGAGTTTCATAATTTAGTCACATTTTTTTTCTATTGATATGCCTTAAGAATGTCTATGCTCCTTCTACACTCCAAACCAGATTTTATATCAAACTTCCATTACTTGTGACCCTTTCATGGGCAGAATACCAAAGTAAGATTTCATCCATGTGCAATTAAAAAGCATTTTAAATATATGAAGCTGTTTGTAATATTAGAAGCTTTCTAGGTGAGACATATACATAGATGTATGCATATAGTATATATATATAATATTTTATAGATTAAATACTAAAATGTTAATCTATAAAAGTAGCTATATAAATATATACAATTTTCTGACATTGATTATGCAATATCTGCTGGGGACTTCTGTCCTGCCATCTCAAGTAGCTGTGCACATGGTGTATACCAGTGTTCTTATTTCAGCAAGTACACCTTATTTACCTGTCTGTAAGAAAAAAAAAATAAAAAAAAATGCAAGGGCGCTTTAAGGTGCAATAATAATTTTTTGAAATTACTTTGAGGAAAGCTTGATAATTTTCATTATAGCAAGTGTATCAGTCATTGTCATCCCACAACAGTGTGAAAGCTTCTCCTGTCCGTCATACGAAAGGCTGAAGGTTCTCTACAAGGTTCTTGTACAGAACATCTACAAGGTTGTTTAACCTCGTCATGCTTGGGCACTGTAGGTTGACAAGGCACTGCATGATGATGACCCCGCATAAAAAAACACTGAAAGAGCAAAATAGTGCATCCACACTACATCTGTGAATCACAGTGTTACAGACTCCATGTCCTCTTCTGCGGTTAGGTGAAACCAACCTAGGGCATGCTGTAGAAAGATTGCCATGGATAAGGCTCCTAACTGAATGTCAGAGATGATTAATGAGAGAGATAAGAGAACATCCTCCTTTTGACATTAAGGGGCAGGCAGAGGGGAATGAAAGAACGAAAGCAAAGCATTTATATCAGAAAAAGTAATGGCGGTAAGCATAACTCCAGTTTCCAAAAATAGAGTTGACTGTTGATCCATTTGTCATTGGGATTTGACCCCTTCTATCTGATAAGGGACTTTTAAGAGAAGATGGTTTAAAAAATGTCCCTTACAGAGAAACAAAAAGGAAGAAAAGCTTTGATGGAAAAAGAGCTGTCAAGAAGGAGACAGAATGTGAGCAAAAAATGAGACCCAGCCATTTCTCAGAACGATATACGATATTCTTTTCTTCGGCTACCAGCTCTTGGAGACACAAGTTGATTGAGCTAAGTATCTTAAGCAAAGCTTGTTAAGCAAATGGACGAAAGACTGATAACAACAAGAAGTAGTGCTGAGGATAGTTTCAAGATACACAGTGTGCTGTAACAACATAGGGAAGTTCATGACCCACCCCTGCATTTCTTGGTGGAGGTGGGTTGTAAGCGTGCTTTGACCCTGTTCTCATGGTCAAAGTAAATGTCAGGAGGTCACGAAGGAACTTCCTGTTAATACAAATATATCTTTAATGGAGTAGAAGAAAATGATCGTTCCTCATTCACTGAAGTTATTCAAAGGAGTACTTCTGTTGCAGGCAGATGTTTTATAGGTAGAACATTATTTTGTTAGGTGCTTGAGTTTGTCATAATCTCCAGAACCACAGCGTAATTTGCCATCTGGGTAAAATGTATCAGATCTCATGAGGAACTTGAATGGCAGGCTAAATTATTTGAAAACTCTGGCTTTGGGGGCATGTTGCAATAAAGTTATCTATTGAATAAAATGAAATAAAATTAGTCCCTGGAATTCTGGACTACTGCCTTTGTACTACAATGAGGGGATAATTTACAGCTTAAAATTATAAAGAACTTGCTTCTCTAAAATACTACTTTTTGAGAGGTGGGGAGAGGCATGCGTAATGTAATCTGCATGTATATGAACTTCAGATTGTGCTGGTTGCCCTTGCTTTACACACACCCTTACTATTTCATAATTCCTGAAGTCAGTAGGCAAATGGCTATTCCTTTAAAAATCTCTTTGTCCTCCTGTTTTAAATTTCATCTGAAAGTGCCTGAACGGTAAGGAGTATTAATGTTATGTATAGTAAAGACTGCAAGAGAAGATTAAAATGAGTCTAAGAAAACATATGTTTTCATTTACAAAAAAAGAGTAAAAGTAAATAGAGCAAGAAATTAATTTATTGGAAAATATAAAAATAGAACACTTCCTGCCTCACTTGGCTAAAACCTGCATTTATCGTAATATGCTTCATTTGAGAACTTCAGCTGGGGATGTGCAACACAGTCAAAACATCTTAAAATGAAACTGCTTCGAGGATCATAGTTTCTTTTTAACATACCCCATTTACATAGCACTAGTATAGTGGAATCATGTTTGTATAACAACCTGCTTTTTTGAATGGCCTATCATAAGTTCTGTTCTATTCATCAAAGAGCAATGTTTTTTACGTTTACTGCAGCAGCTGCGTACCTCTCATGAAATACTTACAAGCAAAAGGTTAGTACGTCCTAAAGCAACACTGCGCGCTCCAAACCAGAGATGTCATTGCCAAGGGATACACTGTTTTCACAGTTACATGATGCAGCCTTAGTAATGGTCTTCCATTGTTTTTCACTCTCTCTGTTATCTACTTACTTATCTATGTGTGGGGTCAGTGCAAACCAGATTATATCAATAAAGCTTTTAAATAGCTTTAGCTTTGTTTGGTATGTTTCTGAAACAGCTCAGTATGAAAATGGTCCTTATTACAGCCCCAGATAACAGAAAATTAGATATATTGTCAAGGAGAAATGAAATAAAATACTGCTGCTGCTACTTGCAGCTACTTGCTCCGATCCATCACAAGAAACAGATAGTTAAATTATAGATTTCTTCAGCCTGTTGTCCTCCTACCCCCAAGAAAAAAAAAATCAAGCAAGAAATAGATACATTTGCCTCAAACATAAAAGACACAAGAACAGTCATAATTTTTTCTTATCCCTGTTTGGGAAAGGGATGTATGTGGAAGTTCAGATAGATCCATACTTAAGCTGAAAGATTTAGTGGATAAAAACAAAAAGTCAGCACCACAATGTCATTACATATTTTGTCCTGTATAGCACATCTGTAACATTATAATCAGGTTATCCAAGACTGCTCAAAAGTCTGTAAGCAACATGTGTCAATATGAATGTGGAAAAAGAGAGCATATCGAAAAATGAAGTGAAGAATCTGCTTTATTATCAGTATTGCCTAACACACACTGGTATTGTACATTATGTTAATTTAGAATTTTGTTTTGGAAATTGGATCACTAATATATAGATTATAAAACTAATATCACAAATTCTTCCCTTTGTCAGACAGAAAAAAAACCCAACCCTGTCATTTTCTTTCTTTTTCAAGAGATTGCTGTATTCTCTACCTCTGTATAATAGAATCATTCCCCAACTCTAAAACCATGGAAATGGCCTCAGTTTTGCCTATTTTATTTTAGAAACTTCCCAGTTTTATTATTCTCAAACAGAGAGTTTTAGCAAGACAAGTTTTTGAAACGTCTATCCTAGGATTCCAATCTACTGAAACACAAGTTCACTAAATAGACATTTAAAAGATAATTTTAAAGAAGGTTTATGCATGTTATGAAGTCTTAAAAGCTGGATGTGAGGTAGGCCCCCTTGAGGGATTGATGCTAGAGGCCATATAGCAAAAGATAATTTATCTGTTACTTTTATAATAGTCCAGGTATACTAAAATAAATCCGTGCAACAACAAAGTCACCATTTTTTTTTCTCTTTTAATTATTACTTGTGTTTTGGTTTTATAATGAACAGCATCATTAACTAATAACAGAGAACGTTAAAAAAAACAAAAATTCTGATGGATAAGGAATTCTTTTCTGATTCATATAGCAGTCTGCTTCTAACGGACCTCTTTCACAGCCATATGTAACACATTTTGTGCATGCTGCACATAAATGACCAGTGATGCCATATAAAGAGTACGGGTGGAAAAAGGAGTCAGTAGTCAGCTAATATCGATATCAGCATTTCTTCTACAGCGTAGTCAGAAATGTAGCCCCTACCTAGAGTCTTATTTTAGCTTGCTGATTTTAGTGTGTGGTGTTGCTTAATTTGAAGCCAGCAGGCACACATGAATGCCTTCTATCACACGAACAGCGGATTTGATTCTGAATCTCTGTCTTGAGTGTGGGGCTAGGGCCAGGACAGACGATTTCAGTTTCGGAACGACACCCGTCAATTGAGAAAACCTGAGAAGAAACGCATGTTGGCAGATGCTAGATCTCAAATTTTGCATATCAGGATCCTTTCTGTGCTGAGTTCAAGGACGTCCCATTAATTTCCACCAGTGTGTTGGGAGATCCGAAGAGGGCTCATCGCTCACGGCATCATTCGGGGAGAGGGGAAGCCAAGCATCTGGAGGCAGGTCATGGGCGAGCAGGGAGGCAGGCATGAAACACTAGGCGTTCAGCTGCTGCAGCTGGGGGTGAAATTGCTCTGACACCTGGACTCTTTCAACAGTGAAGTAGGAGACTCACTAAATGTACTAATTAGGAGAACAGATATTGTCAATATACCTGCGTTAACCTGGACTATTTTCTGGAATGCTGAAAAGAGCTTCTTCATGTCCTATATCCTAAGCACCATTTTATACTATTGAAAGACAAAAATGACATATTTCACTACTTAAAAAATAGAGGTAATTTGAATTAGAAAACAAGGGGAGAGCTTGTACTGACTAGAAGTTACTTTAAATTTTTTAAATAAAATAATTTTTTGATTGTTATATTATGTCACATGACATAACCTGACATGATATCCTTTTGCAGTATACATGATTACTGATACAGCCTGGAATAATATAGAAACAATGCTAGTAAAAAATACATCTAAGTACATTGGTCAACAAAGTTTTAAAATAAAATTTTCAGCCTTAGCCTGAAAATAAACTTTGAAATAGATATAAAACTTTTCAATGAGCTCTCAGTTCTGCCTCCCTGCAGAGCAGCAGCATGGCCAATGTTTCCGCATTTATGGCCATCAGGTTGCTTGAAAGATGTAGTAAGTAAGAGAGAAAATAAGCAAGCCCACATAAAAGGACAAAAAGAACTGGTGAAAATGCCTTAGATTAAGAGTACTATCTGTTCAGCTTTTTTTTTTTTTCCCAAATAAAAGAATAAAGTAGTATCTTTAGTTCACTGTATAAATAGTCTTTCCCAGAGCAAAAATAAAATAGAAAATGAAGTATAGAGAAAATATAAGAGAGAATGGTATAAAAGGAATCCATGCCTAGAAGCTGGCGCCAACCAAATTCGAACAAGAAATAAAGCCTGCACTTTTAATACAGAGGGTGTTTACCTACCAGAAAAAACTACATACAAGTTATTAAATGGATAAATAAGTTGTTGAAATATGATGTCCTGTAATATACAACAGATTTGACTAGCTATTGAAAGTCCTTTTTTTTGTCCTAATTTCCATTAATGTATGATGCTGTTTCATATAGGCAAAAATATTGACAGGCTTGATAATCTCAATTGGCTGCATTTAAAATGAAAGCTATATTTACAGTATTTATTTTGGTAACTCACTAGAGAGAACAAACAAAGTCTCATTGTGTTCTCAGACATATTTAATTCTGGAGAAATTCCATGTACTTGCTTTGAGATATTCTTTATTCATAGTAAAGAATATACATAGAACTTGGAGTTACGTACGATCAACTTCCTTTTTCAACTCTTCCAAAGACTTATGGCAAGCAAATTTTTTAGCCTCTTTAGCTGCATCTATGAGTACCCTCAGAGATTACTATCTGAGGCACACGCTTGTATTTCCTTTCCATAGAAACCATGGTGCAGCAGAGAGGTAGAGGAGCCAGTGCATACGTGGGCTTACTCTCATGTGGACACAGAGCGCAGCTGGAAACTCTCCCAATTTCTGTAGCTCAGGTGGTGCCTCTGGTAATCTTCGTAAAAGAGGAATATCATCTCATATGTTAATTGCAAAGAAAAATTGGGTTGTGAACACAGACATATTAGAAAAATAATGGAGGCCAGATGCATTCAATAAATTTTCTTTCCCTTGTAATTATCAGTTTTCATTATTTTTATAGATAGATAGATTAATATTAACAAAGTTGTCCTGCTCTATTAGAAAAATTATTTGAGTTTCCCATATATCCAAGTATAAGGATCCAATAGGAAAGAAGACTATCTCATTTTCATTTTAGTTCATGTAAATTGTGTACTCATTACTGGAGTGAGATGTTTCACACGAGAAGGAGAAAAAGGACAGGATTTCAGAATATTCTTTCGTTCTTTTGTTGTCATCGCACATCATAGGAGAGAGATGAATAAATCAGACCATTTGTGGCCTCAGATAAAATGTGTATGTATTGCTCACAATACACTGACTTTCTCTCTGATTCTTCTGTAGACATTTTGGAGAGATTTTCATTTCAAGTTAGGCACACACTTCATTCAATTATATAGAGTTCAGTCTGGGACCTGTGAAATCTTGGTTAGGATAATTGTGACAGGAAGCCATGTATTCAAAGATATTCAGGGTTATTCTCCTTAAAACTTGTGAAAGGAAATTGCAACAAAACAGTATAAAAAGCTGTAAGAAAACATGAACTTTAAAATTTAACTGATTATTCCTGCCTTCTCTTCTTTCTCACATTTCAGAAAATATGCATGTCTTCTTCCATGTACTGTCTTTCTCTATTGCTGTGTATAGTAAAAATATTATAAAGCTTTGAAACAAAGACATAGTCTACTGAATCCTCTGATACTCCGAGGTACTCAGTTTTTCACTTAAATAAAAACAACTGTATTCTCTCGGACTTGTGGACACATATAATGGAATCAATGACAAAGTGTCAACAGGTTCTTGGATGCCTTCAATTAAATTTTATGCATGGAAATAGTTTTCTCTGGCTTCTATTTACATCAGCTCTTAAAATAGTTTCAGAAATCGTATATATACACTTGTAGGAATCAGGAGCAACTCCAGTAGAGTTAATGGTCGTGTATTGGAGTAATACTAAAGTGCAACTAGAATCAGGAGTAAAACTTCATAATGTCCTTAATTTCATCAACAATGAATTTGCATTACTTTAGGAAGTGTGAAAGTCAGGAAAGAGAATCAGACTTGTAATTTATTTCAGAAGGTTCGTGTGGGTTAGTCATAGAGTCCAGAAATCAATGTACACCTGGGAGCTCTGCTACCAAATGAGCTCTGAGCGTGGGATGCCAATGGAGCTCACCTGTCAGTGCGCAGGCTGCAGGTCGGGAGGCTTGTCTTCACCAGGGGCCCAAACACCATCCCTCAGCTCTAATTTTTATGAAAGCAGCTTCTGTGCTTGATGAGCGGAGTTAGACTGGGCACTGATTCAAAATGAGTTTGATAAAGGCCAGGAGCCATTGCATTTCAGCCTCCTGAAAATGACTCAATGTTTTGGTCGTGGAGATTGGATTTAATGATCTTGATAGCTCCTGACACATCAGTCTTTGCAGAATCCTTTCTGTCCGTGTAATTAAATTGAAGGCTGGCACCAGGGAATCTAGTGCTCTGTCAGGTAGTATATGTTTTTCCTAGGCGAGAGCGGAAAGACTGTACAGGCAGCTAGGTATTATTCTACTTCACTGGATCAGGAGGAAAATAAAAAGAAAGTGATAGTAGGCTTGTTTTACTCGAGTGGATTCAATTATGCATTCACTAGGCTACTGTTAATAAAGGTTTCCATCTGAGAACTGTTTTCTGTATTTACATATATTTGTTTTAAATCACACATTAGGTTTCTGCATAAATTCACTTCAGAGGAGAAAGTATATTGTCTTCTTGTGTAGTGAAATCCCCTCCGTTTTCTTCTCTGCGTAGCTGCTGGCAGATATAATTTGTCAACAGTGTGACCATACACCTTTTACACTCCAGCAGCAGTGTAGATGTCTAAGGCAGCTGGCGTGTTAGAAGTCACACGCACTTTTGCTCCTAGAATGCTATTTGCCCTTCCTAATTTGTCAGGATCCTTTGATCATTTCCATACACAGAGAGAGACAGAGATATGATCAGGGAATTAGTTACAGATGTAATGACTATACAGATTTTATATATTATACAGATATTAATAAGAAAATGCTTCTAAATAACTCTGAAATAGAAACATGTGAAGAAAATTAAGTGATCATAATACAGCTGGGGTTTGTGTTTTTTTTTTTAATGCAAAGTTTCACTGAACAGAAGAACGATAACTCTGAGAGGACAGAATAAATTTTTCCTTATTTATACAAAGTCTGAATGAAAGTGCTTTGCAAAGAGATAGATTAATAGAACTAGTTGAAAATAAAAGCAGTATATTTTAAGCATTCTTTGCTGTCAACCAGTTGAAAAAGTTGAAGATTGAAAAAAAAAAGTTATATTTAGTAAAAGCAACTTCATAGCAGGTACTCTCAGGAAGGCTATTGATGCATACAAATGAAGTCACTAAATATTTATATAATGTTAACAAGCATCAACTGCAAATAAACATCATACTTGTGAGAGCAATTTATTTGGTCCCCACAAAACTTAATTTGTAGGCTGCTTTTGAAAATTTACCATAAAATAGTTTTCCCTTTTATATATAGAAGATGAACATAGGAAATACTAACAGATCACCTGGAATAATAGTAAAACCTATCTGTATTCTAAAACAGGATGGAGTTTTTAAAGCAATCTCTATTATAAATCATACATATACATCATCTGCAGTGCCTGTCCAGTTACAAATTCAACTTCTTTTTAATCTTACAGTGTATTGGCACAGATTTTTGACCATATTAAAGACTGTGCCCATGGACAATATCTAGAGGCAGATGATTCATTCTGTTCCCTCACGGAGAAGCATTTAGTATGACATGATAAAGAAGGTTAGGAATAGCAACAGAAGTCTTACTCATCTTAGGAAAATGTTTCCTGCTACTCATCCATTTGTGAGGTAGGAGCCACCTGAGAGATATGAGAATTTGCTGTCCTTCTCTGCCACAGCTGTCCTCAGTCTGCTGTCAGAAAGGCTTTAGTAGACCCTTCCAGATTATGATAGCTCTTGAAGGTGGCACCATATATAGTGGTGGTCCACATTGTGAGACCATGTTAAGGGGCTACAATAAAAATATGTGTGTGCACACACACTATGCATCTGTCTTGCATAGACTGTGTAGAGAGTAGTGCCCTAGCTGAAAACACATATACGCTTGAGTGTTTCTGAGTAAGTAATGTTGGAAAAGAATGGTAGAAATGAAAGTATATAGCATTTAAGGGGGGGGGGGGGGAAGGTTAAGGCAAAAGTTTTCCCTGTAAAGAGGACTTGAGGGAGAAGCATTGTCTGTAAGCTGTGCCTCCCAGAATTCATAAAACCTTGTGATTTTTTTTTTTCACTGCTACTTGTTCTGTGTTTTCTTTCCAGATTTCAAAATGAAATCCGAGAGAAACTCTCATGGCAGACAGATAATTGTTTCTGCTTTCCTAGAGTTAACTTGGTCTGAAGCGCCACAGCTAGGCAGTTGTTCAACAACCATTGCCATCGGAGGCTTCACACTGAGACTTGGCTCTGGTGTATTAAAACAAAAAAGACCCACACATTCTCTGTTCAGTGCCTTTCTATATTTTTTTCTCTGTACAGCAGTTCTTAATCTCTTATTGGCTTTCATTAAACAGGTCTTTATTAAGCAAAGTAAAAACAATGTCTCTTTCTTGGTGGTTACTAATAAACCCTTTGTGGTGAGCACTAAGAACTTATATGTATAGAAAGGTCTGCCAAGATGCTCCCCACATCTTTTTAAACAAGATTATTTTTCAGAATTTTTCTCAGGATGTGGAATTTTATGAATCTTACATACAGTCTGAAGGCCCTGTTCCTAGAACAATAAAAAAAAAGATTACTAGAGTAGTCTTGTTATAGCATGGCACACTGTGAAACAGGAAAAGTTCACAGTAGGTAGTACACAGTATCTACTTGACACAAATGCAATTACATTAGATATCTCAAGAGATGTGTAAAACAACTGGCTGCTTTAAATTGCTGTGCTAGTATACAATTTTATTTAAAAAGAATTTGTGACTTGAGTGCTGCCATTTATATTACATATTATATGTAATTGTTTTGGTTATAGGTGATGTCTGAAATGTACTTAATATTCATCTGGTTTCTGCATTGCCCTTTTGAATGAAATCACAATAAAAATAGCTTCACTGTTAAAATCTTTGTGTTGTATATGGAGGCACTCATGTTTTGTCAGAACCAAGTTCTGTTTATCTCTTATGAATATTCAGATGGTCCATTGTCAGCTTGTCCCATTACTCACATAGTGAAAGGAAGTATAAATACCGGAAAACATCCAATCAGCATGTGCAAGCCCTTAGAGGGGATGCATAAGGAGACAAATAATGCTGCCAGTTACTAATAATGAACAAGACAGCTGTCCAGAGGGGAAAGAGACCCCCTTTCCCATTTGAATTGGTCCAGTAAGAATGTCAGACACCTGGAAATATTCCCTTATCTTCAAGTCGCACTTTCCCTTTGCCGGCTGTACAGAGATGGGAGCTGATGGGAGTACTAGCTTCTTATTAATTGAAAAAAAGCAAAAAGGAACAATTATTAAGAGAGAATACATACTGCCTATTTATGAAGCAGAGGAAGAAATATAAAGATTGGTGTTTAAAAAAACTCAAAATGTATGTTTAGTCCTTGATAGACGTAGTAGCCATTTTTCCCTTAGATTACCTGCAACCTGGCTTTACATGTATATGTATTTATGTATGCATATATACATAAAATATATATTTGCATAAATAAAATATATTGATCCATACTTACTCTTTTACAACTACTTGAAGCAATCTGCTGATCCTAGTGTTCTTAAAGCTATTGCAGCCGGGTTGCAGTCAGGGCCATTTCAGTGTGCCCTGGGCCCAGCTGTGGTTCATTAGCACAGCCCTTTCTCCTAAAGGCTCTGACCTTAGGAACCTTCCCTCCTCCATTTTGCATCATTTTCTAAGTAAAGCACAGTTCAGGAGGTACAAAAGAGTAGCCAGAGCAAGTAATGTTTCTTAATTGCTTGGGGAGTGTGTTTTGTTATATTATGGCTTCTTAAAGCAAAGGGATGATGTTTCTGTGTTTGTTCTGGGTGACTGTATTGTAAGGAAGAAAGTTAAGCCATAGAAGCAATGGAATAGCAGTAACAAAAACTTACCCTGTAAGGTGAGTTGTGTGTTGTGTTAGTGATTAGCATTTCTTCTTTCTTGAGCTAGTGTGATTTTTGAAGGAAAACAAGTTTTTAATTGTACCTGTATGCCTTGAAAAGAGAATCCTCTGTACTCCCCGATGAGCCTTGAGTTTTCTCACAAATAAAACAGTGAGGGAAAACAGCCTGTCCTGTGCTGTGGAAGGCCATCTGGCCTTTGCTTTAAGGTATGTTGGTGAAGATTGGTGTCGTGACTTACTGAGCTTACTCATCTTCATTGCTTTTTGGAACACGTGATCTAGTGAAAAGTCTGAAGATTAAAAAAGCTATGCTGGGGAGGAAGTAGGAATAATCTTGTGTTGATTGAGGTCAAGAGGTTGATGAATGATTTCAATTATTTGTGTGCCAGTAGAACACTTCTGTTTTAAGAGATTTAAAAACAAAGCTAATATTCCAAGTTTATAATAACAAACATGTTAAATGCAGAGAAGATGCGTTTAAGTTGACACACAGTCAAAGGTGTTGGTGCTGCTGGACCTGGCAGCCCGATGGAGGTGAGCCTACTGCAGTGCTGTGCTCCCAGCTCCAGCCAGTAGCAAGACTAGGCATGTGTTCCCAATAGCAAATGCAGGTATACAGTATGTATGTGTGCCTACTGCATGTGCAGGTACATATACATGTAGGGTATGTATGTACAGAACAATGCAGGCCGAAACACTCCCACACAGCACCAACAGCTTTCTCCTCTTCCCCTCTCTGGCTGATCAGGATGAAGGTCCATTAGTGTGAAAAGCATATGTATATATACRATATGGGTCCCTCCAGTACCTGGGCTTAGACATCTGGTCTATCCAGTGGCTGGCTCTGGACCCTCATTCTCCCCAGTTGCTGGCAGTTGGGCGCGTGAGCCCCTGAGGCTGCAGCCCCGCTTTGGCCACTGGTACAGATGCCCCTCTCGGCAACCGCAGATCTGGTGCTCTCTCCTGTAGCTGGCGTGGACCCTCTGGTCCCTCCAGTAGCCAACTCACTTGCAGACCCTTTGGTCTCTACTTGCTCTCCCAAGTCTTCATCCTGCAGGTCCCGCTAGATATTCACTAGCAAACACACACGGGCATGTGTACCCTCACTCGTGCCAGCTGCTGCACCACGGACACACGGGCCCTCTGCCCCAAGGCCCCGTTTCAGCCGCTGGCACTCAGACCTCAACACAGACACAGAACAGAGAGCCCCTCACTCAGGAAAATTGTTAGAAACGGAGTTTAATGAGAAGACAGGACTGACTGGTAATAGTGGCAGGGCATTGCCAGAAAAGTGTACTAACCAGCCCCTGTTTATGAGTGACCAGCCCCTTTAATCCCCTTTTCTCTATATATTCCCCACACTTGTTCCTCCCTGAACCACCTTGATCCCTCCCCTTCCCCACCTGTGGTTCCTCCCCTAAGCATCCCATAGTAAGTCTTGTACAGTCCCAAATTGCTCCTCCCTGTACACCCTAATGTGCCCCTTCTGCCCGTAGGTGGTACCCCCTTGCTCTGTGCGGTTCTCTGGGAGCCTTTCTGGGGACCCGTGGTGATGGATGTCCCCCAGCCCAGGGGCTGGTAGCCCTTCTGGGACAGGGGTTGGGTTAGAGTATTATTTGGGTTTCCCGACCTGGCTTTGTTTCTCTGTGCTGCTTTGTGTGTGTGTGGAGACAAGCTTTTTAATCGCATAACCTAATGAAGGGATTTAATCTTCTCATCTCCTCAGGAATTGGATTTCTTTTCTTTATTTAAACATGTTGAGTGCAAACTGCCACTGTTGAATTGAATGCATGTGCTGCCCGTGCCAAAAATGAGGAGGGGAAAAAAAAAAAAAAGGCAATTCCCTTAGGCGTTTCAGTTTTCCTTGTGTTTATAAGGTGTTACGAAGGTGGGACTGAAACAGTATGAACTGGCTGGAGCTTTCTGGAGGAGCATAAGAATCGAGAATGTGGCACTGAAAGGAGTTTGGTGAAGTCAGCTGTCAGCAGTAGTGATAAGAATTTTTTTCTATATATATACAAAACTCTCGGAAACAGGTATTGTGGTGCCCCTATATAAGGACAAAAGTAAAGGCATTGTTTCCTTGTGCCTCATAGTGTTGGTGGGGACAGAAGGGAAAACAAATTCTCTTCTTTCCCTTCCAAACTATACAGTGCACAGGCAGGATGTAATACTCAGATATGTAGGAAATGCTTTAACGTTCAAATCGGGAACTTTTAATTGAGTATTAATTGGGAACTGTATTGGAACCATGGTTTGTAAGGGGTTGGTGATATGTTTCCTGGCTTAAAATGCAAGCTTCCATCTTTTGTCCCTTCAGAGGGCATAAACACAAGCTCATCTAATTAAATTATGGGCAGTATGTACCATCATTTTAGAATTTATTGTTCAATGGATATAATATAAATAAACATCTTCCTGACAAGTGTCTAAAGTAAAACTTGTTATTTATCACCCATAAAATCATAAGCAGATGATTCAATGGACTGGGGAGGAGSGAAATGCATGTTTCTTTATTAACTAGTTTTCTGAAGGCATGGTTAAGCTGTAACTAGAAAATACCATTGCTAATATCAGGTAATACTTAACCAGTGTTTTGTTTTGTTTTTCTCCTCTTGCACATCTCCTGTATGTAGAGGAAGACTATTTTGCTTTAGGACTTGGTCAGCGTAAATATAGCTTAAATCTCAGGCCTGAAATAGGTTAAAAAAAAAAAAAAAACTTTTGAAAGCAGTCTAGCTACAGATGTTTAGCAGCTGCTTTGTCTATAAAATAGAAATAATGAATAAAGCGTAGTTGCCCTTTTGTAATTCTCCTTTCTACAATTTAGTTTTAATCCCATGTATTATCTAAAAGTCAGATGTAGATAAGCTTTAATAACACTTATTTTTTTTTCTTTAGTAGGCCAGCATTGGTCTACTCCCCCCAGGTTTTCTTTTGTATGCCTCACTGCAACATAAACAGGAAAAAATGGAAAATGCTGTTAAGAGTTACTTCATTCAACACCTAGGATTTTTGCAACTTTCAGAACACAGTTCTGCTCTATTATCTTTTCACAGTCCCCAGTAATTTCTCAGACCAGATATCACTCACAATAAGATTACTTAGTATTTTAAAATGCTGAGTTTTTTGTTCCAGTGTTTGAAAAGTGGAAAAACAGTTCAGGATGAGGGTAGAGAATCCATGAGAATATACTGCATGTTGGCTCTAACAGCAGTTTTCAAATGGAGGAGGGGGGAAAGAAACAGAAAAACGTAGCACTGTCCAAACAGGAGGCCAGCAAAGCCGCTGGAGACTTATGCGAGACGTGCTGGTGAGCTGTGGCAGAAGCTCGGCTAAGTGAACTGTGAGCAATAGGAGTACGAGGTGGCTCTGTGCTGGCTGTGAGAGAGGATGGGATGTTATTAGTGGGCAAAGTGGCTGGCAGGACAAGCAGCCTTTTAAATTCCCGCTGGGGCAGGTGGCCGGCTGGAGCGCCAAGAGGTTGTGGCCGTGGTTCGTTCTTCCTAAACCACGTGGTGGAGGTCCCCTACTATAGCTGCCACCTTGCCCTCTCCAGCCCCTTCCAGTCCCTTAGTCTATGTCCGTTTGTTCAAGGAATGTTTTAAATCCTCATATTGCACTAGCTAGTTTACTTGTAAAACAAACTGTCAACCTTTTTAACAATAATTGCTGCAAGCATTCTACAAACCTCAAAAAAAGTCCCCCAAAAGTCCAACATTTGTACTTCCTCTTCTGTCTCTTCTACATTTTAGTTCAGCATAAGCATAGTTTATGACTCTAGGGAAAACTGCTGGGGAGAGAAGGGGAATTCACAAATGAGGTGAATAATCATAGGTAAGCGAGACTTGAGTTTTAGGAAATGAATATTTTATTATTTTTAACTGCTAATTAATACACCTAATTCTTGTTAGTTTCTCTGCTCTGTGTTATTTTCTTACTCTGGACTAAACTTTGATCCATGCTACCTCAGGCTTCGAACAGTTCCTCTGCACAAGTGATTGCTTGGAAAGGGAATGTACATCTCCATGAAGGGAAAGGTTTCTGAATTAAGACTGTAATTATATTTACAGGATGCATTTGGCATTCCTTTTAATGTGCCAGGATGTTTTTTCCTAATACCTGCTTATATAACTTGAAAGCCAGTCCAAAAAAATGTCTGTCAAGATGTTCCTGAGTTATGTTTAAATGAAAATTGGAGATAAGTATAATATTTCACAGAGAAAAGAAGAGAGAGGAGAAGGACGGGGGGAAGGCACACATGCAGCAAAAGGCATGTAGGTGAAAAGTAGTGGAAAATATGTACTTGGTATGGTTGAGTTGGCAGCTTTCAAGGTCATATTTTGTCTCATAGAATCTCTTCCTGTTCTTCCAAACTTGCAGGAAAAGCTTGGAATACCATGTACTGTACCTATATCTCTAAGTGTCTGCTCTTCAACCACCTAAAAGCAAAGCATACTTTCTCTCTTCACAGGTTTTCTTTTTCACCCTAATAAACTTGTTATGGGTAGCATAGTAACAGTTTTTGCTGGAACACAGTAACTGGAAAGCATTTAGGACATAGTCTATAAAAGAAACAAAAAGAAATAGAGAAGATATGAAGGGCATTTTAATTAAGCCACATTATGGGATCTTAAGGATTTTGTAAGAAAACTAAGTGGAAATTGAAACTGCATTTTAGGAGTAGAACTGATAGTAGCAGAATTGATACTGCACGTAGAAAATGGTAACAAGCATGAGGCTTTCGAGTTTTTCACATGAGCCTGGACACTAGGAATTGTCCAAAAAAAAAAAGACAAGGTTAATTTCTTTAACTTCCTTGTTTTTTCCCCTCTAAACTGTCATGGGAAATACATGATCACAGGAGACAGTTTTCTATCTCTTCCAATGGATGATATCTACAGTAGATCAGTATTTTAACTAAGAGTTTATCAAAATTCTGTTATCAAAATATCAAAGTACCTCAGACTCTCAATCGGTTTATTCTCACAACAACTAAAATGAAGGCTATATTGTGTCACTGTTCTCCTTTGTAAAAAGGACTCTTAAACCTCCTTCTAAGCCTTTAATCTGCCTGAAGATGTTTTAAACGTCACAGAATATGGGCTAAGAATTGAAGTAGAGATCCTTTATTGGAGCATTATTTCTTTGCATTATTAAAAAAAAAAAAAAAAAAAGCTAACCAGAGGAATTATGTACCACTGTAACAGAGTGAAGAGCTAACACTTAGTGTGAATGCAGTTCTTACTTTCACAGGTTAAATACATAGAGTACCTAAATAATGACCATCTTCCTGTTTGACACCTTTTATCATGTGAGGTGGGTAGCTAAAATGCTAGGTAAAAGTGACAAGTCAATGCAATTCCTAAAAGTGCTGTCTATTTCTTGTGGACATTACCATAGTGTAATTTACTTTTTCTGATTCACGTTTTTCAAGCATCACAATCTTTCTGTGATAAAATTACATCTCTAACTTCCTATTGGGAAAGTGAGACATGTTTTATTTTGCATAGTAGGGATTTGTCAACAGGGCTGGTAATTACTAAGGTAAATTGAACAAGTGCTGTAGATATGAGTAAAGTCCTGATGATATTTCTTAATTCCCATGATCATGCCACAAAATAAAGGGATTATCAGAATAATAATCCAGGTTTCTTTTTATTGGCCTCTTCCAAGGCAACCTCTTATCTTCTTTCCCTCTATTGCTGCATCTGGAAAAACAGTCCTTCTCTAAAATTACAAAGTTTGTCTCTGAGAACATGGTATTCAGCTATAATATCTTATTCAGTAAGAATTTGCTCACAATTGGAAACCTTAAAAACTTGCAATTTGCTTTAGATAGTAAAGTTTTCTAAGATGTTGAGTACATCAGTTTCCATGTGTTCTAACTCAGTCATGTGAAGACTTCATATAAACCTCAAAAAACTTGTCTAAATTCTCTGACTTAAAATTGATGAAATCCCCACTCTAATTCTGTATTAAAACATAACAGTACTTTATTGGTCATACTGGGAACCCTCAGCACCTCTCTGATTTACCTTAGCCTCAACTCCGAAAATTATTCAAATCTCGTAACCCTGGCCTAAAATGCAACAGCAGGAGATGGCTGAGAAACCTTTGGGCTCTTTCATAGCGAGCTGTGCTGAGCTTGATGTTTGTCTTATGGCTGTCTTCATGAGACTGACAAATGTGGCAGACTGTAGAGGTGACTGGTCCTTCTCAGTGCTACAATTTTAAGGAAACAGTATTTTTAAAAGTGTCTTGACTACTACCGTTTTCCATCTCAGGATGGAGTTGATGCAAGCTGTGGCTTTCCCTGCAGTTTCTGAACAGGACTGGAGGAATTGTGGGCATCTTTTCTTTCAGCACCCCCATCCTCTCTTTCCATGGTTACATGAAAAGATTTTTTCTGAGTATGGGGAGAGTGGGAGAGGAGAAGAGAAAGAGACAGCACGAATTATTCTTTAATAAGTATCAGCTCAATATTCTTCTCCAGGCATTGACATATCTGCAAAATACAGGGTACTCCCAAGATTTATAAGTGGAAAAATTTGGAGAGAGGAAAAAAATTATCCTGCTTCACGAGGTCTACTTTCCGAGTTTTGAAATGGGAAAAGTGAAGGCTGAACCCCATTCAGTTCTTTTATGCATGGTTATTTTAAAATTTATCTTTTAGTCCTGTGGTCCCAACTTTTACTAGGGTCTCCGAAGAAGTTAATGGTTTTTGAATGTGCACTGAACTTCTTGTTTTTTTGTTTTGTTTAGTTATTAAGACACCATTTTCTGTCATGAGTGGCTCTTTGTCTGAGAAGTGTTTCCTAAAATGGCATTTTTGGGATGCATATTTGTTGCATGTCATTGACTTTCAGCTGAAAGCTCTTTGAATTTGCACTTCATAATATCAAGTTTTTAAACTGTTTTCCTTTTAGAGCGACCAAGAAAAGTCTGCTGTGTTTTCTGACTTTTTTACCATGCATTTCATTGTACAAACCTAAAACTATCAATACTGCGTTTAATGACTGGCTATAGATACAGACACCCATTTTATGTTGTCACTAGTTTGTGTTCTCCCCCAGGAGCTTTACTTTTCTTCTTGCTCTTTGGTGTAATTCAAAATAAATCATGGGATTGCTCCTCTTGTATGGAAAGCTACAAGATGCTTTGACAGAAATGTCTTCAAATTATGTTCCCACTTTTTCTGTTGATATCGGTGATCTTGCACAGTTGAAACTGAGGTCAGTTTTGCCATATTCATAAAACATAAGAGGTTCCAGCTGGCTTTCCCATCAGCAAATTGGCTGTGCAGGGCCATCAGAAATAAACAGGGGGAAAAAACTAGAAGTAGCTTAGTCAGTTAAGTTAGTAGATAAATGATGGTTCTATATTTATAAGACCTATTTAAAAGAAAAATGCCTAATGTCAATAGTCACTTTTTAGGAGTTGAATTGCTCCCTTGCAGCTCATTATATTTTTAAAGCAAATTGCATACCATTTTGAGGACTTAAACTGGTTCAAGGGCTTGGCTGAGTTAAAATGGCTTAATTGAGTTGTACTGTGTTAAATTAAGTTGATATGCGGTCCTGGGCCTAATTAAGAAACTCCTGCATAAGCAGTATCAGAGCAGATCTGCTCCTTGCATATTATCCACCCCATCTCCCCTCTTTGAGAAAGAAATAAAATGTCACTACTAGCTACCACTTTATTAGCTCTATAGATCTAACTCAGCTTGGCTATAGTACAAAGGGTTTTCTTGTTAACAAAGTTCCCTGTTTGCAGGTTGTCCCTGTGCAGTGCTGTTGAAGGTATTTCTGTGGTTGCACAGGTGCAGAGGGCATCATCTGAGGTCAATAAGTTTTGCATGTGTAAGTGAAGACACCAGCTGGCTTGCTTGACTTATTTTATCGCCAGGAATGCACAAAACAAAATGTAGTTTGATTGGCATTCTCAAACTGTATTTCAGGTTTAATGGGGGGGGGGGGGAAGGGATTTCTTTTTGTTTGACTTTAAGATTGATAAAACTTGAGGTGGAAATATATATGGAGCGATATATATGGAGACCTTACTGTGATTTACGAGGTTTGTTATTAGAAGAGACTCAAGTTTAGAATTCCCAGAAGCTGAAAAATAACAGATAAACAACTTTAAATACTCAAAAATTCATTTAATTTAAGTTAAAACAACTCCTTAAAACTTTAAATTGAAACAATGTTAGCTAAAGGGCTTTCATAAAAGGATTAAATCCATGGGAATTAACTAGCTTGTACCTAGGTGTTAAGCTTCTAAGACATCCTGAACTGTTTGGGTGCACTTAAATACTTGGATTCATCAGTAATGCTTTAGTTAAATACCAGCTCAGTGCTAAAGTACTTCAAAGACACTTCAGAAAAGGAAGTATTTTCTTCTTAATTTTTGTCATAATTCGGTCAATTTAATTAAGAGAGCCGCTGCACTACAACCATTCTAGGGTTGGCTAGTTTATGGAGTCCATCCAGAAATTAAAAAGTTGAGGGAATTTCATAGGATGTCAAATGGAAAGTTGTATCTTCTGAAGGATCAGTTTGACAGAATGAAAGGACAGTTTAACAAGAACTTGGAAGGCAAGTGGAAGTGTAGGAAATGTGACAAATGGGAATAAGAAAAAAACCCTCTGCTAGATGAGACTTTTGAGGAGACTGGACTATACTGTCAAAATCGGACAATCATGTAATCAAGACTATTGATAAGATATCTTTGGGGGGCTTTCTGTGGTTATGGAGACTGGAAGGAGAACAATTTTTTAACCAAAAGCTTGGCAATGCTGAGAACCTCCAGTCAGAACATGTAAATTCCTGTGACATTATGAATAAATGAAAGGGAGAAGGAAAAACAAGAATGGAGTCTGTCTGTAAGTAGAACGAGTATTGCCAAAAGAACAATACGTCACAGAATTTGTAAAATGCTGCACAGAAAAGAATAAGTCATATAAAGATCAATCTAAAATTTGTTTCAAATTTTATAAGAATACAGTAAGTTTGTCTGAGAAACATTGTAATGACCTTAAACTTCAACATTTTAAAAGTCATACTGCAATTTTATCGTAAACAGCAGTAGTGTTTAGGCTATGTCCCTGAAACAACTGAAAACAATTGCTTCGTGTCATGCACTCACTTTGGCAGTTGCTGTTATCAGCTCTTGGCACTGCAGGGAATTTAATGTACTGAAAACCAAATATCCAGTATGAGTTCTGATATATTACTTAATCTTAATCTTAATGAGCTGAAAATTAAGAATTCAACTGAATGAAAAAACTCTCTGTACTGTTCTTCCCTCTACCATACCCATAAATTCACCAAAATACTGGAAAGAACTGGGAAGTTCATTATTGTCTATATGTTTTTCTTAATATCTTGTCTTAATTTAGGTGTTCAACACACTACTATAAAGCTGGCTTATGTCATCAGTGTTTCAGAAGAAAGGCTCCATAATCTGACTGTGGAAGGGTGAAACATGTTTGTATAGATACAAGGCAGAAGTTGCATTCTCTTTCAGTTGTGTATTTCTTCTGTTTGTGTGTATGGGTCTCTCTCTCTCTCTCTCTCTAAAAAGATAGACATATATAGTGTGTATGTGCATGTGTTATATGTTTGATAGTGGAATTATGAACTGCTGGTTCTGTGTTGTATAATATGAGCTGTGCTCTTACAATCCTGAATACAGTGCTGCTCTCATGGCCAGTGAGAGATTCATATGGAAAGAGAGAGAGAGAACAGCTTGCAGGATTTCCTCCCCCCTGCTTCCCCCTCCGTGATAGATGAATAACTCTTGTAAGGAAAGATATAACCAGAGACCCTTTATTTTTAACCTTCATGGAGTAATTGGAATTCTGAACATTTACCTTTCTTTTCGGTGCTGAATTTGCTACCTTATTTATATTAAAACCGTTCTACTACACAAGCACACCACACTTACATCCCATTTTTTCTGACTCTTATGGAAACTATTGCTGTAGTCAGTTTTGGTGACAGGTGTTAATTTAAATAGCTTCCATGGAAAATGAGTGTAAAGGTATTACCACTGACTTCTTTGAAAGAATTCCATAGCAACTTTGGTGTTATCATAAGCACACTTACTTTTATGCTCCTGTCTGAAACATTAAAAAAAGGAAATGAAAACGGTGTTCTAGCTTCACTACAAATGAAACTCATTCATTTTAAAAATAGGCAAAAACTTTAAGTACAAATTATTGGAAAGGTCATACTAAGGCTCCATTTAAAAACTAGTATTTAAACCAGATGTTCTTAAAAATATTACTAAAGAAATCCAGTAGAATATGGTCTCCTCTGCAGCAGTAAGACAGAAAATATTTGGGCATTATTAGTCAACAACTGAAACATATTTAATTTTTAAAAGCTAACTGCTAATTTCATTAGAACTTTAACATTTACAATTACCACTGTAATTGGTTACATAATTATTAGCTGGATGAAAATTAAATTTGGTTTTGTGTGTTTATCCTCTTAACTTCCAATTTATACAGAAGCAACTAATCACTATAAGAGGTAATAAGAAAAAATTGTTTAAAGCTTAGGGACCTTAATCCACTGTGTTACATGTCTTCTGTCACTGTTTATATTTCTAAAGTAAGTGAAGTGCTTTATTTGTTTTTGTTAATAAAATCTTAGCCTTGAAACCTCCAGATACATTTTTATAGTCACTAATACTGAATATATTTTGATGTCTTTTGACATATTCTTGATCCTTAATGTTGGGTATCATTAAGGACATTAAAATAACACTATTAATACTAATTCTTTAAATAATAGTTCCTCAAGAATATTTTGAGTAACACTAAATTAGATCTTGCCTCTTTAAATAGTGTCCTCGAGTGCTATAATAAAGTATTCCTTGGCTATTTGGATGGGAAACAAGATCTGGGTAGCTCACGGCTGGATGTCATCATTAGAACCTTTTGAGCAGTGTAGCACTGAGGAAGGAATGGAAATAAATTCAGTGGATCAATTTCTATGCAGAACCCCCCTTCTCATTCCTAGTTTCATGCTGGGAAAAATAATATAATCTTATGCAATTATAAATATGTACTTGATGTAGCAAATAGTCATTTAGAGATAGATCTATCAAAACTCTCAGCAACTAAATGCTTCTATTTTGGCACATAAATGAATGGTCTGATTTTCTGGAATGCTGGCAGCTGCCAGTTTTCAATAGAAGCCATTGCAAAATTTAGAGAAATTGAATGTTTCCTTTACTGTTCATATACCTCAGACTGGAAGCACATAACATGAGCAATCTTTAAACCTTCTCCATACTGAAATCGGTAAGAAAACTTCCACAGAATTCACTTGGATATTAACTGGATCTTTAACAATTGCTGGTTATTAATTTTTAATGAACAGTCCCATCTGTATAGTCATCTTTTTATACATCTCTGTTTTATATCTGCAATATGACTTTTAGATCTACTTTCCACAATCTAACTGTTGTGTTTAGCTGAAATGTGTGATGGGTTGTACTCATCTCAGGTGTCCCGATTATTGGGATGAATCTCACCTAGTCAGAATGCAGTAGGTCAACAAAAGGCTAGTTGATAACAAGTTTTTGTGCATCATTACGCCAATTTTTCATCTATATCAATGAATTGAAGTAGAAGAAAACTAATAAGCATACACATAACTACGTTCACCATTTCAAATATAAGGTACCACCTTTATCACTTAAGACTCTAGTGTTTGCATCTATAGAAATTTCCCATGGGCTTCTTCATCTCCTTTTCCTAACTCTTCCTCAACATCCAACTCACAAAGCTGGTGTGGTCGGAGGTGTGGGTGCACAGGAACACCTCTGACTAGGTTTAACCTAATTAGCTTAGATAATAAAATCAACGAATAAACAAGAAATAGTGGCATGGCCTTTACCCTGAGCAGTGAAAACTGAGCCTGTCAAAAGGATCTTGGGGGTTCTTGAACAGCTGGAACTGAAAGTTGTAGTACAAAATCTCTTGTGCCAAATGTACATGTGTGGTGATCTCATGTATGTGAAGATATACAGTCAGATGCGCTGGCTGTTCTTGTCCAGCTCACCTCCCCTTTGCACTCTCTCGTCGTCTCTCCCTGTGGGCTTTCTCCTCCATGTAAGGGGAACTCCTTCATTTCACTGCGTATTTTAACAATTTCTTTTGCTGCTTCTGGAGGGGACTGTGTTTTGACAATGTTTTGTTCTTATTATGTTTTGGAGGATGTAATTGAGTAATCCATGAGAGAAGAGTGGACCTCGGGGTTTGTATACAGGCTAGAGTTAAGAGGATGCCAGTTTTCTCATAGACAGCTAATGTGATATAGCACAGCTTTCTTTCTAACAGTTTATAGTGAGAATTTTTCAAATCTTTTAAGAGAGTTCAGCCGGAGCTACAGCATTCTTGCAGTAGTACCTAATAATGGATAGTGGTGACTTTATGGCTTATTTAGACAGCTCCTAATCATGCCAGTCCTGAAGGACCCGATTCCACTCAATAGAGGGTTCAGAATTTTATGTTTTGACACTATCTGTAAAATTAGAGCCACGTTTCTTATCTTAGAGATTTTAGAAGTTCATAATGTTTGTGTGATACTTGGGTGGAAAAGTATTTTTGGATTGTTCCCGTATCTGAAGTGATTAGGGTTTTGAAAACACCCAAGTGAAACTGTGGGTCGTCTGGAGTTTCATAGCAACCTGCTTCCTGTGTTGCTGCCAAGGTTTACCCTAGATTGCTCAGAAGCTGAGTCCAACAAGAATGATTATCTCAGCTCTTCATTTACGTGGGTCATTTTGTGCTTGTCTAGCTTTGTTAATAAAGGTCTCGAGTGTGTAGCTCTCTTAAAGTATGGGGGCTGCTCTGAGGTGCTAAGCTGAATTAGTCCTTTCTACAGGGGAAGAGTGTTCTACTTCATAAAGCTCTAATTAAGCAAAAGAAGTAAATAAGGTTTCAAATTGCAGTAGTAAATCCCTTCTGTTAAGATCAGGGGAGGATAATGTTGGGTGGGGTTTTTTTGTTGTTGTTTTGTTTTTTTCCCTCTCGTCTCCTCTCCAATCATTCAATTAGTTCCATAACATCTGGATAGTAAATACAATACATTAATACCTAATGATGATGGCAAATCATCTCACTTGAAACAAAGCAAAAAGTTTACTTTCTTTTCTCATATAACATCTCAAAAGAATGTTTGCTGTTTTACTCAAAAAGAAAAAAATGGTTCTTTGGAGAAACATCTAAAAGACTATTCAAACTGCATAATGATCCCTAATGGCATATGAAGACCACTTAACTTTTCTCTGCCAAAATATTTTTCAGTTAACTGTACAATAAGAATTTTGGACACTGTATTTCTCATAACATTTTTGTGGCATAAAATGTGTGAACTGTGTCCACCTTTGGATTACTGATGCTGAGAGAAACAGAGATAAATAAGATGGTCTCTCAGCATGATTTATCCTGGTGTATTTATTCTCATTAGATATTTATCACAAACCTCAGGTGGTCACAGTTCAATCTGTGTTTTGTGGGAAGAATTTAGAAGGCAGAATTGTAAACAATTAATCTAAAGGTAGGAAGTATCAACCAAAATATTTTAATTTCCAATGCCTAATATTCTAACATAGGCCAAGTACTTGGAGTTTTGATTGAAGATTTTTCTTTTTATCCCAAAATATTATACTAAAACAGTTATTAACATAGAAAAGGTAAAGTTGTTATACATATGCACAATGTCATGACTAGTATTAGTTCAAAATACTTCCTTAAGTATTAAAAAAAAAAAAAACCTAAAAAAAAAGAAGTGTTAAGTGATAATTGTAAGCCACATGCTAACCTGGTCTAGCTTCTCAGGTAAGATATGTTTCTGAAAAAAGCTTTTTTTAGAATAATGTGATATTTTTGGCATGAGTACCGTTGCAGGGATAATGACAGTGACTGACCTTTTATGTTAGAAGCTTATTTACAAGTAAGAAAAATGTGTTTTTTCACAACTGTCTCAAAGGCATAGATTTAAACTTGTATCTTGAGAAGGTATGTCACTAGTTCCACTTTTAAACATCGCTAAAGAATGTAACATGTCAAGTAAAGCATTAATATGGATTAATATGGATTTCTTGGACATCTTGTTCCAATACTTGGTGAATGATATATATACTTGACGAAAGTATGTGTACTAGACTAATGACATCTGTGATAGGACAAAGTTTTAAGACTAGTAATTTTAAGTCCGAAGGGATTTTGAATGTGACATTATAAGAATACTGTATTGTGGATGACAAATTCAGATTTGAGACACTTTCTCTACATTCTTCTTCAGGAGGTGGCTTTGGGAACATCTCTCTAAGTAACAGCTTTTGGGTGATACTGAGAATGTAATTTGTGTTCTGCTCTAGATTCTTTATAAATTTAGATGCTGCCTTGCTTGAAGGTCTAGTGCTATGGAAAAGTGATAAGATCTGTGACATCCTAGGAAATTGGTGCCARCTACAGTTTTGTACTCACAGATGTTTAGAACATCGGAAATGAAAAAGCCTCCTAAGACTGAAGTTTTGATGAGGTTTAGACTTAAGTTTATTTCTAGCTGTAAAAAAGAGAGCATATATGAATTTTTGTATCATTTTTGCCTTGAGACAACGCAAGTAATCTTATTTCATGTGATAAGCAGAGCTAAATTACAATAATTTTTAACACAAAAATAAAAAATTTACATATGATTATGCTTTAAAATTAAACAAATCTTGATTTCTTTCAATAATTTGTTAACATTTTTGAATGTTTTTATTCAGTCTTTAATACTTTCTTGCCACTGTGACCTTATAAATAAAATCAACGTGTTTGTTTTTACCCCCATTTCATTTTTCATTGTCTTTTATCATTGTTCAGAAATACTTCTGAATTCCGTAACTTTCAGTTTTAGTTTCATGGCATAATTCMAGATTGTAAAAGACATTTCTGAGAACACAAAGTTTTTTAAAAAATTCTTAATCTGCTAATATATGGCTTATCTCTAACCTGCTACATGTCACTGAAAGTAAATTTTCTCTTTTCTCACTTTCTCTAGTCCTTTCTATTGAGTTCAGTTTTGGTTTAATCAGGTTAAAAAATCATGTGCTTTTACTAATCCAGCTGATCTACCATGTTACACTGTGTGGATCTCTGCTCTAGTGTAGCTATTGCTACTATATTTTGCGGTGATAGAGGGGTACTGTGGTGGTTATTTTTTTTTAAAATGATACAATAAATATTTTAAATTTAGTAAGGTTTTATCTGGAGTATTATGAACAATTACAAATGTTCAGATTCAAGAAAGATTAGCTTAAATAGGTTGAGAAGACTCTGCATGAGAAGAACTAGTCAGCTTGTTTGACTACTTCAAGGTTAAGTGTTGGTATGATTTGCTGACTAAAAGGTAAACATCAGGGAAGAATTTAATAGTTTTAAAAGATGATGGCAGTACAGGATCAGGTGGCTATAAATTGATCATCAGAGTGTTAAAACTGGCAAAATTTCTGAGCATCAAAAGTTTTAGAACAGTTCTAAAATGAACAGAATGGAAGAATTATAGGACAGAATTGTAATTCTTTAATTAACATTTAAAATCAAACTTGATATAATTCCTTTTATATTAGAAAAGTTTGCACTGAATCTTCAGATTTTGTTCCATCAAACTATTCATCAGTAAAAATCACAATTGTCTGTCACACAGCTTGCTCAGAACAAAGGTTATCAAATATAAAACATAGTGTAAACATGACAAAACAAATGTTACGCATATGCTTCAAAAATAGGCCGAAGTTGTCATTTGAAGCCACCTTTTGCATTTTCCTGTAGATAGCTATATAAAAAACGTTGGCTTATTCTTGCTGTTTCAGATGTCTATTATTGTTTTATCCCACAGCGAACTTCAAGTTTACTTCTAAAACATGTTGTATCCAGCTTACTTGTATAGCTGTCCTCTAGGTAAATGCCACCTCAGTATATTTTTGGCAGTGGCAGAAAGTAGTTGAAAAGCAGAATGTAGCATTACACTGATGCTCCTAGGCCTTAACCATTTCCTCAGCTATGATTGGAGTAGGGCTGGGGGAAATCTGAATCCTCTGTTGTGAAGGGCTCGATGGAAGTAGACTTCCTTAAGAACCCTTGAAGGAAAGGAGCACATGCTGTATACTATACAGAATACTATAACTATCTGCTAGAGGCTTAAGAAAACTAATCAATACATTATTTCCAGATTCTAGATAGACATATTTTACTAAATCGCAGCTTCAATGGTATTGGATGCACTGTGGCACAAAATGTTTCTCTGGTTCCTAAAACTTGTCCATAGACACTAAACTTTTCATGTGTGCCCTCTGACATGTCACATACATACTGACTTATATCAAAGTAAAGACTACCATGAAGGCACTGGGTTCTGTGTAGACAAACTTACCAGGCTTCTCAATTAATCTGAAAAACTCACCCTGAGAAATATGGCAAATTAGACTGTACTGAACTGCGTATTGCTGTTACCGGTTGCTTCCTTACCTGATATAGCTGTATGGTGTACAGTTTAGAGATCAGCTGATAAAAGGGATAATGTAATTTAATAGCATCTGCTTTTCAATTTTTCAATGTCATTACACAGTGATTGTTCTTGGGTTTTTTCTTCTTTTTTCAGTACATAATTTACCTATAGGAAAAACATGGCTGATTATGTGCACGATCCCTATAATGCACACTGGCTATTAAAATTTATAATGATTGAATCGAAACTATACTTTACTTGTTTTCAGGCAACATGGGAGTTGATCTGATTTTGAGGTAACTTTAGGTATTTGTRAAGTCTTTTGACAAGTCAAATAGCACTTAATGACAATTCTAAATGGGTAATTGTCATCATATGGGTATCTTTCTCTTGGTGGCATGTGACAAGCCATCCCTATTTAACATTCTTTATCAATAGTTGGATTTTTTTTTATTGATAAGTGAGTATGATRATAAAAGAACAAGCCATCAATACTGAACAGTTTGGATTATTTAATAAAATCAAATAATGTTGGAACATGGGCAATGAATGAATTAGATGAATTAGACTTCATTTATATGGTGCTTAACATACCCTATACAAAAAAGTAATCCTAAGAAAGGATGAAAAAAATATATCTGGGTATCATGGTAGGTAGTCACCTGAAGATGTAACTGATCCTTAAGCACATTCAAATGTTCGTAATGGAGTGTAACATAGAAGCACGGAACAAACAAAACAAATATTAGAGTCATTTCTGTTGTTCTTCATTGTTGGGAAAATTGAAGTCAAAACTGGGTGCTTTTCTGAATATAGGTGTTATGTCTCAGAGTTAACTCTAGAAGTTTAAAGCTAAGTGTGGTAGACAACTGCTTTTTTTTTTTTTTTTTAATGACTAATAGTACATGCCATTGTGTTGTGATTTGCAATATACCTGCAGTATTACATCACTTGTTTTATAAAATCTCTTCCAATTTTCTAGAGAGAGGCTTCAAAAGTCTTCTATGTTAACAGAAAACTTGCTGCCAAATAATAAAAGGAATGTGCTAAAATAACTCTATTGAAGAAATGGAACGTGCTTCTCTTTTGTTGTGTRGGTTTGCCCTTGTCTTGCAACACTAAGTATTCTGGCATTTTTAGTGCTTGGGTATGGGAGGAATTCAGTAAAGTTTGCAGTTTCAAAGGTAGTGGATGAAACCTGGATGATTAAGTTTTTGGATATTTAATATTGGAAATCCTATTGTGACTTCAGTAAAAGTTGGCATCTTCAACCTGTTCAATAACAGCAGACTATAAAGTGCATATGTTAATATTAAGAAGACAAAAACGACTGGTAAGATGACCTCCTGTGAGTTTTTGGTTTGGTTATCTCTCATAAAATGTCTGCATTTGGACTACGTCTAAATAATTGAGAATTGGTTTTCTAGGCTGCATTTCACAGAATGATTAATTGTGGGAGTTATCTTGTCTGTATTTGGCATACGTAAATGTTGCCTCATGAAAATAACTCGCCAACAAGCTCCCAATGTATTAAAAAGAATACGAGATGGCATTAAACAGCAACTCTTCACACAAAAATACAGTTTGGTCATACTTTGATTTTTTTTTTTTTTCCCCTCTCTTAAGTAATAAAAACATGGTGGGGAAGAGGAAAAAAAAAAGAAGGAAAGGAAAACTGAGAAACAAAAAAAGCTGTGGAAATTATGAAAGACATTCCTTGGATAGTCATCTTGTTTTAAAATATTCATAAATGAGGAAGTTGTCTGTTTCATTTGCCATGCCTTATGTTGCATAGTGATTTTCATTCCTATGAAATCAAATTGTTTTCTTTAGATGACACAGAGCATCTGATTGAAAAAAGAAAAAGATAAAATAGATTTTAGGCTGTTGTAGAAGTGAGCTAGGAATATCTGCTTCTCGCTGACAACTGCCAGCTGACACTGTTTATAATTGCGTATAGGTCTGTATCTTGGAGCATTAGCTAGAATATTACAAGAAGCAAGATCTGGTGCAGAAAGGGGAAGAATATAACACAGCCAATTTAATAACTTCATTCCATTTTTGTTCTAAAAAAAAATACACTTTTTTTCCCCTGTGAGAATAATACAGTATTACCAGAATATATTTATCTGTAACCTCGCAAATATACCTAACCTTTCTCTTTTAGAGAGTTACAGATTCCAAATCATACTTGTAAAGATAATTTTATGGATTTGTTGCATAATTATATTTGTAATACTAAGTTCTTTTGATTACCAATTTTCATAAAGACTATATAAAAATATTTTTATTAAGGTCACTGAGTCTCTTACATATGCGTAGAGATACGCGCACACACACACTTGCATTTAGAAAGAGCTCTGCCATTAGTCATTTAATCTAACATGTGCTTGGGAAATGAATAATGCATATGCAACTATTTCCAAGATTTTAATTCTTTATCAGACAGATTTATTGTCAGTTCAATTTGTATTAAAATATTTTAATCTGCTGACATGGGCTGTAGCTAGATTCTATTATAGATTATGTTTGCATAAAGTTTCTGTTATTAAGCATAATAAGTTAGATTTTGGGTTGCATTTTTTTCTTGGCTTTGGGACCACTTAACTCTTAGATTGCTGTCTCTTCTCATTTACATATCTAAACCTTGGACTGAATCCCCATGTTTTAAATGTTATTTGAAAACTGACATTTCTGAAAGAATTTTTAAAGAAAAATATTTACTAACCTATATGATAAATATAATTATTTCAATAAAAAGTAGTGATATAGTAATAAACTTTTTCATTGAATCTCAGGTACCAAGAAAGCGAACTTAATTGGCTTCTGAACTTCCCATCCTCCCTCTTCTTCCCCGTGCACATGTGCACAGGCAGGGGTTATGTCTGTCATGTTGCCTTCTCCAGGTTTCAGAAAGGCTTTGGGGCAGTAAAGTCCTCTAGTATCTTCTCTACTTTCCTCTACACATTCATTTTCTGTTGGTCAGCTGCTTGACCCATTTAGAGGATAATAGGTGAAAACTGAAAATCAAGGAGGTCTAATGTTTTTGTTGCACTGGTGATGAACAACATGTTTGAATCTTCTGTCCTTTTGTCAAGTGATCTCTTTTTTTGTCACGTCAAACCTTTTTGTTGGTTTGTGGAATCATGTTTCTGACAAGCTTGACTGGGATCCAGTGGAGAAATGCTCTGAGCCCTTCCGAAATGCAGCTAATGAGTTGCTGCTAACCAAACAGCTTTCTTTTAGATGGTCATGGCTAGAAATGACCAATTTTCTTCTAGTCTTTTTTTCATGTTATTGGCTTGCAATAGTATTTTGGAAATAGTGTGGTTAGGTTATTAAAGGAAACCCCTAGCTTTGTTACAAAAACAAATGTTGTAGTGTTTTTTGCTCTTGGTGCTTATTTAAGACCTACTAGCACATTTGACAGGTAGACTCAGAAATTAGGAAGCTTAAATAGTAACAAACAATTGCATTACTGTCTGTCTTTTCTTTTAAAAAAAAATGGGGGAGGGGTTAAAACTTTTTTCTTAAGGCTAATCTTCAATGATATCTTTTCCCTTTTTTAAAAGAATAAAAATTCTCTTCTTAATTTAACAGTAACAAATCTGGTACTTTTATTTCCTTATAAAATATTCTAAAGCACAATTCTGTCATTTCTATAATAGTGGGTGTATTCAAGATGTGATTTTAACCTTAAAATTAGCTGTAGCAATATCATCATATATTTTCATATATTTGAAATAGCATCTAGAGATGAAATATAATGTGTTCTTTCATTTTGTATTTTTAATTATTTTTATTTATTTATTTTTGCTGCTACTGGATTCAGAAGTGGATCCAAGTGAAGCTTAATTTTTCTCATTAAAAACCAACATATATTTATCAAGGCAAATGATTGAATCGCATCTCCTTAATAAAAGAAGTATGTTAAGAGACCTTTTTCACAGGCGTGGAGGGAAGTACCTTTTTTTTAAAATTATTTTTTTAATTCCTAGCTATTGCTATTTGCTTCTGATACAGAGATTGAGCTACTTTATCCATATTAAAAACACAATAGGATAATCCAGCGCTCTAGTCTTACTTATTGCAATTTTTGTTCTTTAATAATAAAGTAAAACTTTTTCTTCTGAGTTTTCAGTGCAGTGTGCCCGATAGACCATATAGTCTCAAGGTTTTGTTTTTTATCAATTCCCCCCCCCCCCCCAATCTCAAAGAATCTGGTTCAAGATGTCCCTCTGGCATTCAGATTGCAAGGTTTTCCCAGCTGTCTGTTGGAAAAAGTTACCTTCTCTGATTTGATAAGTGGAGGTATATATATGATAGAGCTCTTGCCTACAGGGCTTAGTCTTATGATCAGAATTACTGTGCCTATATTTATATAAATTGCCTATCTGTTTAAGCCTGTCTTGCGAAACTCCACTTTCTGGGTTGGCTTTCTTCTAGTGTTTTAGCCTAAGATTCACAATTGTCATCTTCACTCAAAACGGCAGGAAAAAGAATCATGTATAAATTGCTTTTGTATTACAAGCTAAGAAGGCAGAAAGAGCAAGGGAGACCGTATTATCAAGTACTTCAGAAGACACACAGATATTGCTTAATTAGGACTATATGGTCGTAACTAGAGAAGATCTAAAAGTGTTAATAATAGCACAGAGCCAGTGGCATCAGAGTCGGGGACTGGAGGTGAAACCAAATGGTTAATCGCGTATGATGTCTGGATTTACTCTACAAAGAACTAATCAGAGTATCCAGGAGAAAGATGATACCACAGGAAAAAGCCAGTACAGTTAGAAAGTCCTGTTGCACGGCATTGATTTCAGTAGGAAACCACAAAATCTGATTCCATGCTTGCTGGCTCGCACTCGGACCGGGAAAGGTACCCCCAAGATAAACGCCTCCCATGGCTCATTTCCACAAGGAACGTGGTGGTCTGCCCAGCAAGCAAGCAGGCTCCAGCCCTAGTATATTAAGGCTGAGGGTATCCTGGGGTCCCCGGCCATGCGCATTTGCATTTTTCCCAAGGTTCAGATCAACTCTAGCACCTGGACTGTCGGGCAGCAGTTCCCTGATGGCTGTGTCATCTGCTGGCTGGCATCAAAGGTGGCTCCATGATTTTGTATGTCCTTTGGACTCTTAGTTCTCTAGGCTACTTACCTCAGGAATGGGCAGCAAACTATTTTTCCAGCTGCTCACTTTTCTAACATGCTTCCAAAAAGCAGAAGGCACAGTAATGTTTTAACCTGCTTATTACAGAAAAACAAAACTTTTGTGCTTCTGTGTGAAATAAAAACAAGTATAATTTCTCTCTCTTTTTTTTAAAAAAAATCATCTTTCCAGTAGAACCTGCAGAAAGCCGATGAAAACATGTTCATGGGTTCCCCCCCCCCCCCCCGAAAAAAAAAATCATTATTGGTTTCTTAGAGTTTGATTAAGTGTGCACTGTATCTTTGGTGGTCCTGGAGAAAACACAGAAGGATCTTCAAGTTTTTCTCTCTGATGCTACTGATATTGCAGAATAACAACATGTTAATGTTTACTGAAAATTAGCAACAGCTTTTCTTTTAATAGCAATTTTCAGTAAAATCTCGCAAACAAAACTTGTAGAGTTTTTAAAACACAAATGTTGGTGTTCTTTCTCTGGTGGTTTTTGTATCCATAATGGTTTTGGTCTATAAAATGTTGATAGGCTGTTTTTCATACCCTCAGAAATAAGGAGCTGTTTCATTTGAAGAGCAGTGTTTGTGTTATTTCTCAAAATAGTAGCTATCACTGTACTAGAATTCAGATGTTTTGCATGGTAAAGGATAATGCTCTCCTTGCCCATTAGAACACATGCATCCACCATATTCAAGGGCCCATATCTTTTGGCCATCATTTTCGTAATGCTACATGAGCTGCTAACGCATTCTACAGCTTAAAATACAAGTTAGGTATATACTCTAATGTCCATCTGGATATCACTGAAATATTGCCCTCAGTTTCCTTTCCAGAATTATTGTGATAGGACCTTCTGTATGTTCAGCAATCCAAGAAGTTATCCACATCCATTTGTTCTGTGTAACAAATTTTCTTTGTCCATGGCTTTAAGCAAAACAATGAAAGCCCAATGCCTTTATTGCCACCTTCAATTTTAATCCTTCTCATTTAATTATAGGTCACTTTACCTTACATAATGTTTCAAACTAGAGTGATGTGGGAATTTGTTCTATATTCTAAAGGAAAAAAAAATATAAAATCTGCAACATAAATATTCTCCCTTTTTTTGAGGATTAAATCAAGTTTGGTTAAAAATCTGTGGCAAAATTTATTTTTCTTATTCTAATGCCAAATTTGATCTCAGAATGACTTCTCTAACAGAAAGCTGAAAATCTGGGAATGTTTAAAAAAAAAAAAAAAGCAAGCTACAGTTGAAGCACTGAGAAGTCAAAACAGCATTCTAGGATTCTTGTTTCAAAAAAGACATTTTTAAATCTCTGTTTATCTGTTTTCATTGTTGTCATGTTCTCCAAAGCCTTTTTTCTTCAACCTCAGTAATACTAAAGATTGATCAGTCATGATTTCTCCTGTTTGAGTATTAGGGAACATTGTTCTTACTATGCTGAACACCAAATCCATGGTAAGCTAATTCTGACGCAACAAAACATAGTAGTCTCTTTTCTTTTCCCCCAGATGATGAAAAAGACAAAAGTGTAATCAAAATGTTTTCATCCTAAGAACTCTTGTGCCATCTTAAGTAACTATCATAGAGACCAAATGATCATGTCAACTTTGAAACTTGGGTCTTCAGAAAAAGTAATTACAAAGATTTTTTTCTATGTGCTCACACCAGTATTATAGGTAGCATTGCTGCCTTATGTTTGCACCTGTATCACACAGTACAGATTATATATGATTTTTTTTTTAATAATCTTTCTTGGCAAAAAGTGGTGGTAACCTCCCTGTTTATATTTTATCCATAAACAGGCATACGCAATGTGAAAATGGGTGGGGTGAAAATGGAGTGAAATGGGAAATCTTTTCTGCATGCAAGAAGGCTTTTAATTGTGCCTGCTTAGGAATACAGACCAGTGATGTTTAGGAATTAGTTCTTAAAGTTCACTCTATTATGAGTGTCATAAAGAGCAAAGACCAAATGTTACTCCAAATACAAGGTAACACAAAACAGATGTTATAGTACCAGAGAGGGCTATGCTTCAAATTAATTTTTATTACTCCTGAGTGCACCCTTCTAATGACAGGTTTTCTTTACTTCCCCTCATTTTCAGTGGAAGCCATACCGCCTAACAACTTTAAAGTGCAGCATTGGGCTAAAATCTAGCTATTTTTAAAACCCATTAGCCTGACAGGCCAAATCAGGTTTGGCCCATGTGCCTTTGAAAAATAAATGTGTGATAAGACAGTTCTTCAATAAATAAATAAAAATCCCAGGTTTTCCCAGATAAAGTATTGTTTATTCCATTACCCAAAGATATATAACCTATGGAATGAAGAGGTTAAAAAGAGAAAGCACAGAATACTTATGGATCTTATCTCAAATGTAATCCTTCCTTGCCTGCTTTTAACAGTTCCTTTTAGCCAAATTAAGTTCATCTCTTTTGTGGACAGACTGACTTTCTCTTGCAATATGCTGTTTGTGGCTCAGCCCTGGTGCACCTTTTTTTGTTCCTTTCTGGACCGGAATCCTTATGGTTGTAGTATTTCATTGTATTTAGGATGAGCAAAATTGACTATCTAAATAGGTGTCAGGATGAGCTTTATTTAAATGTCCTTAGTGCAACAGTGTGGGGAATGTCATCTTTGACATTTTTAAGTAAATGTAATGTATCTATCTATGCTGATCATCATGACTTCTTATGCTGCTCTTACATTGGATTCCCATACTAGAATACAACTGAATCTCCCATAACTCATTGTAAATCAAGGGAGGATGCTTGTCCAGCTGCGAAACACCTTTCCGCTCACGAATACATGCGTTTTCTGAACTGCATCTCCCATAAGACAGAGCAACCGAAAACAAATTTTTCTGCTTTTTCTTTTTTCACTGAAAATAAAAGGTTTTCCGCTGAGATGGAAAGGGAGCCACCATTGACAAGCACTAATACAGACTAATTTCATCATAATATGAAGAACGGAGAGGGGGGGTTCGATCATTAAAGTGGCATTGTGTTTAGCTGCTCAAACTTAGTCTTTCTCAAATGTGAATTGATTTTGGGAGGACTCATGTTGAATGCATTTAGAGCAAAGAATTGAAATGCAAGTCAGCTGATACTACGTAAAGTAAAACACTATTGGAAGATATATACTAACAGCTAATATGTTAACAGGGTATTGCAGTCACAGTTGTCTTGGATGGAATGATGGCAGTCATTTTCTATTTCTAGGTCATTGACTGTTCCCATTTATGTGAGGTAAAACAGTATCCTAGGAAACACTTGGACAGATTGACTTGACAAAGTATTCCACAACATGTCCTGTCAAGATCAGTACAGTCCCCGTAGGGCCCGGAGGAGGAGAAGCCCAGGATTTCCACATGCCTTCACTTGGCTATTCAGCACTTTTTCCCGTAGTGTCTGCATTAAAATTAGCTACCCTTGGGTAACCCAGGCCTCTGTGAAACACAGCACTTGATTGCCACTGCCTCCTACTAGGATCTGCATTCCCACACTTAGCTGCTTCCATAAGGAGGACCTAAGAAACTATCTTGTCACTGCAGAGGGATCAAGGGACCCCAGATCTGAGGGGAAACCTCTGGCATGTAAAGACACCCTTGTTCTCAAGAAGTTGAAGGAGAGAAAGAGGAAAAGAACAAAAATGTCTGTGAAATAACTTTTTTTTTAACTTAAATATACCTTTTGCCATTTGGAAAGAGACCTGTTTCAGAATGAATTGATAATAAACGAGGAAGCCTATGCATAACTCAGAGCAATATTTTAATATTTCTTTAATAAAAATAGTTAAGAAATATGCTTGTTTACTTTATTATCAAACAGGGTTGTCCTGGCTCTATAATGATTAAACGCTTGCATTTTACATGAAAGTACTATCGTCTTAACCCTTTCTCTTTTTTTAATGGCCAATGATCTCATACATATTCCTTAGCAAGGAGGAATGAGTGAGGTTTCTACCTAAGAGAGTACATTAAAGTTGCGTGTTGCAGGTCTGGCAAGGAGGATGAGGAAGGTCTAGCTGTTCCTCAAGAGCATCTGGCAGGACGGGTGCACGGCTGCATTTCCAGAACTCATCCCCATTCGCTAAGTCCTGTGGCGCTAACCTCCCCCTGCCAGGGCACACAAAATGTACAGCTGATGAACACCCACAGATGGAGTCTGCTTTCATCGTTCTAAACAGAGAGTGTATGTCAGTGAAGAGAAATTATGTTAGAATGGAGGCTTAAAATGAGAGGAGATATATAATTAAAAAGTTGAGACTCCTTATCATCATGTTATTCTAACCTTGTTCCATTAGCAAAAATAAAATAAGTCACTCAAGAGCTACTGTATTTGAAAGAGTCTATTTTAAACTCATGTTCCAAATTGCCTATAAGCCTAAAATAAACTGTACTGGATTTTTCTGACATTAACTTTTTGTCACTATGCTTTCTGTACTGATATATTATGATAATTTCTAATACACTGTGTTAGAGAACTATACTTTAAATGCCTTCAGGTAGAAGTTACTGTAAATATATTCAACAAGTTAATGAATATCCTATTTCCATTTTGATTTTTTCATCATCTACTCCCGATCACTGCAGGCATTTAAACACATTACTTACTGCCCTATAGACACACTGGAGGGGATAAAGACAACTGAATAACAACTTGGAACAATATGAAAGTCTTTTCTGCTTTCACACATGGCTCTTGGTAGGAGAAGATGTACAGCTCGTTAGCAAAGAGACAGAGCTAGAGCTCGTTGCAGTGGGGATCTGGGAGCCCACTGCAGTTATATGAAACTGTAAATGTCAGATCTCAATTTTATTGTGGCTGAGTATTGCACAGCTTCACAAATATTTTCAGAGTGGAAATTCTAGTGACTCATATTGGTAGGATATGCGGATAAGGTCCTGAGTTATGACATAAATGAGAGGAAAAAGAAGCGCTATATCTAACCATAAGTGCGTTCTCAAACAGTTTGGGTCCTCTGATAGAAACCATAGGTTAATTTTTAGAAACAAGTTAGGTATATAGAAAACTTCCTTTTTTTTTTTTTTTTCTCCTGCTGATGTGGACTTCAGTAATGACAAATACTATAAAAATGCACTTTGTTATATTAGCTGCTCTTACGATGCATATATAATTCAAAAAAACAGGGCTAAAAAGATTTGAGATTTAAAGGTCAGTAGGGAAGTTAAATTCTGAACCAGAGTGGGAGGAAGCAGAGGAAGTAGTTTGGTTTTTGGAGATCACATTGCAGCAGGTAAACTTGAGGGACTCTAAGATCGACACTGTAATCAGCTTCTTGATAATTCACTTCATTCTTGAAACATCTACTGATGCTAAATAAAACTAATCTTCCTGACAAGACATTTTGCACAGCCCAGGGAAGGTACCATAAAAAAGGCAGAAGAGAAATAGTAGAGCAAATGTTCATTCTGGATTTTAAGATGGAAGGGCTTCAGAAGGCCCGGTGCTATGTCATTGGGTTGAAACAGCTTGTTGAATTTTTGTCAAACCACTCTATAATTTCATTAAAGTAAATTACACGCTTTATATTTCTGTTTTAGCCAGCCATTGTTACAGTAGTATGATATATATTCTTTTAGCCATTGAATACATTTTTCTGTTTTTCTTTTCTAATTCGCCAACAGTTTTAGTGTTCCAGAAATTGTAAATGGAAGCTTTTTCTTTAGATTAGAGTTCAGTACTCTTTTACAGTCCAGAAGATTTGTTATACCTTTGAAAACTGTGTATGAATAAATAATGAGGAAAGTTTGAAAGAAGAAAGTTTTTAAAAAAAACACACACACAACAGAACAATTCCATTTACTTTAGGAAAACTGATACTCCAAGAGAAGCAGATAGGCTTTTTTGGATATATGGCCAAGTCCCTTCGTAGAATTTAAATAACAAATTTACCTGTAAACTATTCTGCCTGGTTCACTTTATCATACATCTTGAAGTTAATAACAGTTATTGAAAAAAAATCTTCAAATTAACTACTCAGATTATTAGTCTTTGAAGAGGAAAAAATTTTCCTTCTCAAAATATTTTGGTCAAAAAACAAAAGAGCATGAACAAGGCACTACTCTGCTGCTTGACTTGAGAGAAACACCCAGAACTGTTTAAGGATAACTGTTCAGGGCTAACCCGTAGCTGGATATACTGATGTGGAGCCTCGGTATGGTCTAAGAGAATGGTCTCAGCACTTCTGAGCACATTTAAATAAAGCAAGCATAAGGCTTTCTGCCTTATTCCAGAGTCAAGAAAAGCAGAGTTTCAGATATTTATGGTGCCATCATGTGGAGACTTTTGAGCATTGAAGTCCTTTCCTCGATTAGAAGAAGAAAAGGGAAGTTGTCTCTGAAGCTAGTGCTTGAGCTAGAAACAAATGCCTTAACTTAAGAAATTGTAACTTAGGCTTGGATTTTCAAACTTCTGATCTGCTTGCCTTCTTTACACTGGCGCTGATGACATTCGCAGTATCCATCAGGTTTTAATTTTACTTTTAAAAAGGAAGTGTGAGGGTTTTTTTCTCAAATGAGAAAGAATGCAATTCTGTCTTAGTCTAACAGTTTGAAGAAAAATAATGGATGGAAATGAATGGATGAATGGAAAACCAAATTTTCACTCCCTGACATGTTTTTGAAAAAAAAAAAAAGGAGACAAACAACAAGATAAATAAACCGCCACTACCAAAAAAATAGAAAAGAAGACCCTAGTATAAATATAATTTGAATGCCTAATTAAAAAATCCTATTTTATTTGAAGCCTTAGTGCTTTCCACTGGCCAAAGCACTCAGGTTAAGGATATGGAGCTGACTGCAGACTGGAAGGTTTTCTACCTGTGTATTAAAAACACTAGGCCAAATTTGCAGGTATCCAGGTTGTATTTTTGGGGATGGGTTTGCTCTTTTGTACCCGATCTTCACAATCAGAACATTTGTCTAATGAACAATTTTTAAAAGCTTTCATTTCTTTGTGTTTTTTTCTCTATTTCAAGGACAAGACTATCCAATCCATCTTGGAAGTGACTGAAGTAGGTCACTTCCTTTTCCAAAGATTGAAGATGGGATATTATATTAGTTTCCAGAGCCACCTGTTAATTCTACATGTGTTGGTCTGCACAGATGGCGGTGATTCAACATGAAAGCCTATTTATGCTCTTTTATTTAACTCTGTAGGACAAGTTGTTCTCCAACAGTTGCCTTATGAGCATCCCATTGGATACCTCCAAGCACACAGAATGGGATGTCTTTTTCTAGACATTTTGTTTGTTTGTTTCCCAGAGGGAAGGCAAAATTAAGCCCACTGTATATGCAGTAGATGTTTCCTCAGTGCTCTGGTGAGGGTTTTTCACTGTTCTAGTCTTTATTTCCAGAACAGAATATTCAGTCTTCTGTTATTTACAAAGAAGAAGCTTCTTGGCTGCTATAATTGATGTCTCAACAACTGTTTGGCAGCTGTTTTGGATAGGTATATACATAATTTGTTTTTTGAAGATAACAATTTGTCCTTCCTATTGCAGTTTAAGTTTGAGAGTAGGGAACTTTATTTTAAAGTCTGCCCCAAAGAAGTTTATTCAAGAATATGAATGCTTTTTTTTCCTCCATATAACATACTTTCAACTACTGTTAAGTAGTCCCTCGCACAGGTTAATCTGGGTAATTTCTAGGCATGTATCATATGACTCCACAATACTGCAAAGCAGAAAGGGTCATTCTTATCATGAAAGGTTTAATTTAGCCCTATTGATTTAAAAACAATTCAATTACTCAGTTTATGGGTAGAGTATAGAAAATTCAGTTGTTTAGACTTAGCCTATATTTGCCATATTTTCTAACTTTAAACTGAGTAGCAGAGGAAGAAGATATATGTAAGAGGGTGGCCAAAAATAATTTAGTTTGTATGATTTTTTAAAATTTATTTTTAATGAGATTTTGATGGAACAATAGATAGACCCAGAGTGGACTGTGAGGGTATATTATTCAACTGTATATTTTTCATTGCCAATTGCTTTTTCTCCTGGATGTTAATTTGGGAAGTCATAGGCAGGATGCTGAGTAAAGATGTAGTGTGGTATGTAGTATTAGAAAATTGTTGGTGCCTTTACATGAGAATCTAGGGAGGAGAAGTGTTGTATACAGGTGAAAATAGCTGTAGTAGATAAATTGCAACTACCTAAGAAAGTACAAATTATCAGGAAAAGAAAGTAAAATAAATGAACTGAAAAAATCCAACAAGCTTATTTATTTGGAAAAGATCCTTTTTAAGAAAGTGGCATGTTATACCTAGGCCACATCCTAAATATAACCTGTCATTTTTTTTCCGAGTACATATTATTCTTATATAAAAAGAGAAATGATCACTGAGCCCAATGGGCCCTTTAGAAGTTACACAGAAAATTTATTGTAACATTACCTCTTAGCCTTGGGTAGTAAGAAGAATTGGGAATCTGGGGAATTGCAGTATATCATTGTATTGTAGTACAGCTATTTACTGAGGTGTGTGACTTCAGGGTTTGCAGGGTTAGCATTCTGGTAAAAATACGGGATATGTAATGGAAGGCTTTATAGTCAGCTGAAGTGAAGCCTGAGCTATAAACATTGTGGGTTTTTTGCCGCCTGAGACTTATGGAGTGAAGGCAGCTTCCTTTTGACCTTAATTTTTGTGCTGATAAAATGAATTTTGGGCAGAAATCTGCTTTGACTTTCAAATCAGATTTGGGTACTCAGATTTGCATCAGCAACCCAGTAACAAATGCAGTGATGAGGCACCTTCAAACCTTCTTGAAAATTTACCAGTGAAATTTCAGTTCAAGTCAATGTGTCTTTCAAATTATAGAAGTAAAATGTAGAGACTTTTTTGATGTTACTTTGATGCTGACAGAGGTTCTTGAAGAAATACAACTGGAGGGGAGGAGGGTAATTTTTTTCAGAAAAATAAGATTAATTTCCTAGAAGGCTGCTTATGCTAAAATATGATTATTTTATCAGTGCTTTTGGAGTATACCTGAATTTGAACAGGTAAAGATGATGATTGAAATGCTGGTGGTAAAGATGATGATCTAAATGCTTTATAAACCATCTGCTTTACTGACTGTAGAGAGACAAGTAGGGTCAGAAGTAAGAAAGGAAGGAGCAAGAGGTGTTTAAATATTACTGCTATTCTTTGATATTTATATGGCCTTAGCCATCGAGAGTCCAGAGTTTTGAGTAACTGTGGCATGAACATGTACACAAAGATGGTCAGGGCCACAGGGCTGAAAGTCTAAAATATGAGAGCTGTGCATGGATGCAAAAAGACAGGAGGAGAGCCAAGAAGTAGTTAGACAAGTCTGCTTGGTGTGACAGATTACAATGAAGGCACATTAATAGTCTTATAAGTGTCAACAAGGTTTGTAGACTTCAGAGCTTAAAAAAAAAAAAAAAAAGAGGTTTTACATATTCCAGAATATCTATTCCAGACCTTCTCTTTTTGAAAACAGAAAATAAGTGAAATATTTGTTAGGTATTTGCCTAGCATGTGTATTACTTAAAAAGAGATCTACAGTTCAAAGGAAAAGTGCAGCAGAGCAAACTGCCAGCAGCTGACAGGAAGCTCTATCACCGCAGTGCCTGGTGAAAGAAAGCACAAACTGCTGCTGGGGAAATGGGACTATTCAGGGCTCACAGTATCAAGAGGTCGCAGATTATAGAAATATCTACTATGATAAGCGGGAATTTTTGCAGCACTGATGCTCTTACTAACTGATGTATCACAGTAAAATCTGCTTGTGAAGCAAGGGGTTGCCGAACCCGCGTTAGTGTCTCCTTTCTTGTGAGAACCTCAGATTTTTAAATGGTTTATAGAGCACTATTCATATGTTGCATGGGAATGCTGTAATACAATGCTAATACTTTTCTGTTCATAGTTTCTTGCATCTGAGCACTCAACAAACACTAATTAAAACAGTAGCTAAAATCTCTATTATAAGTCAACTCTCTTTATGGGTCACTTCACTGGAATGCAGCACAGAACAGCATATAGCCATTCAGGATTGGGGGGGAAAAAAAGGAAATTGCTTTATCAGAATTAAAGTATCAAAAATGCAGAAAGTGGTAATGAGTACAGTCAGAATAAGATCAGGACATAAGAGGTAACAAGAGAATTAGGAGCTCAGCAAATAGGGGTTTTATGGAGATTCTATAATGAGTACTCCATTATTATTTTAATGTAAGAAAACCAAATAGGTCCTCTTAGGGGAGGCCTCTGTTTTAAAAATAAATGTATTTTTAAAGCAGTTGCATCTACTGAGCTTACTGCAAATATCAGTTGTTATGTCTGTGCAATCATTCTCTTTTGCATTTGCATTATGTTAAATAATCATAGTAATAGCCAATAGCAGATGTAGGTTTTTTCTCTTCCTTTGAGTTAAGTAATAATGATCATACGAGAAACTGAAATATTACCGAGGGGTCTTGCCTTATTGTTCTTATTACTACTTTTATTTATTTACGTGGGTGGGTGGGTGGATGAATGTGTGTTTTCTAACACAGCACAAATTATGTACAGCTTGACTTTCAGAAACAGATCGTCTCTGTGGTTAAGAAGATAATAATAAGGCGGCTTTTATTTGGTATTATTTTGCAGTTGTAAATCAGTTCTAGGTCAAATATACCAACCCTGCTGAGTGCTGAAGTCTGTGACTGTTGTAGTTGTATATTACAGGAAATTAAGGAGTGAGACAATAAAATCAATTTTGGCTTGAAAAGAATCCATGTTACACAACTTTTCTGTCAGTACCATTGTTTTTACTTTGTCTTTCTTTTCACAGAAATGCCAATTTATAGATACTTCATCCTTATTAGAATAACAGTTGTTATTTCTATCCACAAAATGAAGAAAAAAAAATCATAAGTTTGGGGGGGATATAAAAATAGAATTTTTTTCCTTGTAATTCTCTACTTGTGTTCTTGCTGCAAGACAGCATTTTATTATTTATTTCATGTGTTTTTAAGTCTGAAGAGCCTGTTACCAAGTTACAGGTATTGTCCTGTATTCTTTGTCATAATAAAAAATAAGGTATCAAAAACAACGAGAATTTTAAGTCATTTTGTAACATTGTTCACAAACGAAAGAAGTGTGATAAGTCATAATCATAGTATTACTACAGTGTCTGGTACAGCCCAGCATCTGGCAGTGGTCAGCACTGTACAGATGGTCACGAAGACATTGTCCCAGCCCTTAATACCTTGCAGGTCACCTGAAACAAAATAAAGCTATGAGAGAAGGGATTTCAATATGAAGAAATGATTGCTAAAGGATGATGCAATGTAAGCTTGTAGTAGACGAACTTGATTGAAGACCATCAGTGACATCCTTCTTAAGGTAGTAAGATCACAAACACCTTTTATATTAATTTCATTTGCCATTAAGTATACAATGTGAAAATTTTTGTCTGTTCCCCAACCCCTGCGGTGCTTCATGTTGCATGATTAAATTTTATATACTGCCACAGCAAGGGACTAATGGTGAATTTTTCTTAGGTGAAAGTAGTTTTTGTATTCAGAGAGTTCAAGTATTTTCTCCAATAATCTTGAAAGGACTTGTTTCGCCTTTGAGTTTCTTTCTTTATATGCAAGTAATGTTATAGAATCAAAATCAGCAAACTAGTGTACCTAGCATGAAGTAACTCCTGTGCTGCATGTTAACCTCCTGGAGCGAATCCTATTAGAAAGCTGTCAGTCACTCTCTTCCCATGACATAAAGAAACCTTTTCTGACTCAGCAGAATCAAGAGATCCTCTACTTGTTTCAGGTGCAGGATTGAGGAATGCCTGTCCTGGGTCTCACAATAATGTGAATTAACAGGAAAAAAAGTCAACATTTGCAAGGGAAAAAGCAAGATATTTTGGTAATAGGCTGCTTTTTAACAGATGCAGAGAGCTTGCTATTGTTAAAATAACTTCTTTGGATGATAGATTAATGATAAAGAATGCAAGTGAGAAGTTCATGGTAAATATTATTTATCCAGCAGATGTATGCAGCCCATCTGTGGGTTTTATGTTTGGCAATTCTAGCAGTACAGCTAGACCTTCACTTCTTGATATTGCAGTCTTAACATTGAAAGGTGTCATTTGAGTGGAAAGAAAAAAAACTGTAAAAATACGGTAAGAGACTGTTACTTATATGTATGCACACATAAAAGGACTGTCCTGAGTAGAAGAGAGAAGAGAAGGCTGAGAGGAGATCTTATCAACGTGTACAAGTATCTGAAGGGAGGGTGTCGAGAGGATGGGGCCAGACTCTTTTCAGTGGTGCCGAGCGACAGGACGCGAGGCAATGGGCACAAACTGAAACACAGACACTTCCATCTGAACATGAGGAAAAACTTTTTCACTGTGAGGGTGACAGAGCACTGGAACAGGTTGCCCCGAGAGGTGGTGGAGTCTCCTTCTCTGGAGATATTCAAAAGCCGCCTGGATGCAATCCTGTGCAATGTGCTCTAGGTGACCCTGCTTGAGCAGGGGGGTTGGACTAGATGATCTCCAGAGGTCCCTTCCAACCTCAGTGATTCTGTGATTCTGTGATTCTGTGAGTAAATGGATTGTGACTTTCCCATATGTGTGTAGTAAACTGCGTGCAAATTAAAGCTTTATCCTTTAGTACAATGTTTTATTTTCCTCATTAATTTGTATGGCTGTGAAGATGCATGCTTATATTTTCTAAAAATAAATGTTTGCATAAGAGCTTTCAGAGTCAGGAAGATTTCTCTTAAGTAAATATCCATGAACTAGTAATAAATTCTGTTACACAGGCTGGCCTTTAATTTACATAGCATTTTCAAGGAGTGACTTAAGACAAAGCATTGCCAGCTGGAAGTGCTTCTTAATGCAATTTACTATTCCCTTTTTTTCCAGATTATGCCTCATAATATTATAAAAATATAATTGAAAAATATGGTTGAGAAAATTAGCACTGGAATTGCTGCATGTGGAACTTGTACCTGTATTTGTGCAGACTGTTGCATACTTTTTCAAAGGATAGTAAATGTTTTTTGGCCAAACTCAATGCAATACTTCGTCAAAAGGTTTTGAAGAGCTATGTCAGTGAAAGGAAAAATTACTTTTGAGTAGTCTGTCCTTCTTATTCCCTTAAAGGCTATCCAAAATTTCTTCTGCTTTCTCTCTTCTGCTTCATTCTGTTGAAAACATAAAGCTTATGTTTTTCTTCATTGTTCAGGAAGTTATATCTGTCTGGGGGCAGACAATTTCAGCAAGTCAACGAAGGCTAAGGCAAGATCTACAGGTGGAGCTAAGGGAACTACAAAGCTTTCCTGATATACCCCAAACTAAGCTAGCATTTCTCATTTTAAGTGTGTATTGCGAGAATCATCTAAGAATTTCGTTCATCAGATTATTGTAAGTTTTAATCCTTGTCACCCAGAGTCATGCATGGATAAGTCATAAATGGTAAGAGTTCAGTGATCTCACTTCTTAATTTGAGTTAATTCTTTCTTTATTTTCCACTTTACCAAAAGACGTGACCAATAATCAATAGTTCAGCTTACAAGTGAAAAATTATTATTACTGAAAGTAATAGATGAGAAGCAGTGGCATAAATCTGTAAACTTCCCTGGCTCCGTTGGCCTGGTCAAAACCTGTGTGCTTCGCTTTAGAATCAGAGCAATTCACTTCACGTCAGCATGCTGCAGCAGCTATCCTTCCTGGCACACTAAAAGCAAACAGAGGCTCAGCTGATTAGGGCTGAGGCGAACGAATCCAGAAAACAACAAGCAGACCTTCACAACTCTTTGTGAGCTTAGCCTTTTACAGCTCTGTGAGACACTCATTTCCCACAAGAGCATCTTGCTGAAGATTTGCATATTGTATTGATTTGTATAAAATAGGTTAGAGAGAAGCTTTATGTATAATTTAAATGAATCTCTTAAAGAAAACATAACCAAACTGATGGATTCAGAGAAAAATTTCTATATATGGCAGTAAAGAAATATCTACTGTAGCTACTTACCTGAAATATCTTTTCCCAGTGGTCCAATTAACTTTATAATGTGGCACTAAGACTCAATTTTTTTCCCCATCAGAAAACAAGTTTTTGTGCTCTGAATTATACAGTGACCTTGTTTATATGGTAAACTCCAAAATAAGATGACATTTCTGTCATTTTCTTAATGTAAAACTTTTCAAAAGAGGAAGCATGCTATGAAATGAAGTACAGGTTTTTAGATAATATGCACTGCATGTATGGTGTGTTTAAAAAAAGTGACTAATTACATATTACTTTTCTTGAACTCACGTATTTTGAAGGAAAATACTTCAGTGAACAGGCTACAAAATATAAATGTAAAATTCATTTGTTTTGCAGATAACTATTTTTGGAGAGCATAACAACATCTGCAATTGCTTCTCTTTAAATAAAATAAAATAGGAAAAACCCTGACATCTCTATGGAACATAATATAACTTCCAACAGAGCCATTTGTTTTTGGCAGTATAAATGCCTGAGTGCAGCAAAATAACCAAAAACGTTTTTTGTGACGGCTAAGTACTGTAGTGATCATATAAGACCAATTCATGTTAATATTTTAGAGTGGAGTTTTCCATTACCTGAAAAATCAGTGGCATTTGAACAGGGTGGTTGGCAGCCTGCAATTCTGGAAAGTTTCCTGGGAGACTTTTCAAAGCACAGACTGGTGTCACTGTTGGAGAGTAACTGTGAGAGGATACTTTGGGAGTACCTGTTGAGTCAAGTACATCCTCATTTGTTTTTAACCTCCGGCTGCTTAAAACTAGGCTTTGTAGCTTCCTTGGGAGAAGCTTGGGCAGACCTAGAGCAGGAGCAAGCTCTAAAACCTCCTTGGAAAGAAGTGGGCACAGTGGGATTTCCAAATCACTTATACTCAGGGAACTTTCTCTCAGAGAAAGAGATGGTCCAACCACCTCTACAGGTCACAAAGCATTTACAAATTACAAATTAAAACAAGGAGAATAGAAAGAAATAATTTTTAGTTCATTTAATCTTCCTTCAAAAGATCTTGAACAAGAACCATTTGTCTAGGGAAAGCGAAGTATAAGATCACAGAAGCCAAAAGCTTTATTTGTGTCTCTTAGCACGTAAAACTCAAAGCTGTATTTGACAATACACAAGTGCTTACCAGTTATTTTCTGTTTTTTTTTTTTTTTATGGTTTTGCCTTAGAGCAAATATTGAAATCAAATATTGACTGTTAAGTAACTGGAGTTCTTATACAATACATATGATCCAGAAACTGAAATTGTTCTTTCCAACTATTGAATAGGGACCAGTATCTTTCCCTTTAAAACGCTGTGTACCATAGGGTCTTGCAAATATTTAGGGTAGGCTGTTTTGCATGCTATTGGTAATATTCACCCTGACACTTCCACTGTAAGAATGCCTAAGCTGAATAAAATTTGTTTTACGACAAAATAACAATATAGAAACGCAGGGTTTTTGTTGGCTTAACCATTTGCAAACAAAATGCATATTGGAAGAAATCTATTGCACTCTGTGATAATAATCCAACTGTTAAGCACTAAGGTGCTACTATAAAGACTCTATTATGTATTCCTGCACAGTGCCCAGGGAGAAGCTGTACTTTGAGGTTTGAACAAGTAATATAGGCATGGTGAGTTGTTACAGGAAGCCAAGCAAATGAAAATGACAGTTTGCAGGAGCTGTCCAAGATGGTATAACCCCATGCAGAATTTCTCATTAATAAGCCACTAGTAACCGAACCAGATAAGATCCCATCAGTTCTGCAGGAAGATATTAGTCTGGTATGCATTTTAAGTTGCTTTGGCAGACACTTCTTACAAATACCTTGTTCTATTTGAATTTATTTTATCAACACAGTAAATTTAAATTATTCACAATGCCCTTTTCAGTACATCTAATATATTTGAATAGTGTCAATGTAAAAACTTTTGAATATTATTATGAATTATTCAATATGTCTGTTTTGAGAATGTCAGAACTGATTTTGAAGATATTGTGATACGTGGTTCATGAGAAGTATGTGACCTAAGGGTTGAGCTGGACTGTAATAGTTCTGGTTTTCGTTAGAGTTGCCTGCAGATCCCTCCGTGCTATTGCAGCCCTTCTGGATGCACACGTAGCTCCCTCAGAACAGTCCTGATTTGAGAGAGGAAGGGGTACTTGAAGAAGGCAAAATAAAAAATACTACTATTATTAATTTTAATTAAACTCTTTCTATTGTGATCCTCTGTTCCTCAGCTTGAAGAATTGCATGAGTTCTCAGGAAGGCTTCAGTAAAACTTGCAGTCGGGGCTGTGGAGGCACCCAGGTACTAGTGCAGATAAAGCCTGGAGATACTTGCATAGCCAAGGCATAGCTGAAAGATTCAGCACAGGGCCTTTTTTGAGTTTTACAAAAGGGCAATAGCAATGTTTAAACACTTGTTTAAAAAGCATCTTGGTTTTGAGATGTTCTAAGAATATAATATGTTTGTGGAAAAAGCATTACATTTGTGGTATTAAGGTGATCCGAGCACATCAAGGCTCTTGGGGAAAAAGTTTAATAGGGAATTATTTTCAAATGTTCCTCTGTAAATTACTTAATGTGTAGTTATCTTTTGAAGAGTTGCTACATCATTTGGAGACTAATTTTAATCACTGAAGGATGAAATGGAAGAATTTTAATCCTGCTTTAAGTACAAATCTCAATACAGTCTTGACTATGGTGTTGCTACTGGTACCTCTGTGATATATCTGGCAAAAACTGCTGGACAAGTTGGATAAATCAAGCATATGAAACTCAACAAGCTGGTTTTTTGACCATGTTGTTTGCTTAGACATTTAGAGAATCCTCTGGCTTTTTCATTACTGTCATTAAAACTAATAGTAGAAAATGAGGCATGGTTTAAATTTAATAGGAGCAAGAAAAATAGAGGAAGGCAGGGATGTAGTCAAGTGTCATGCTGGAACCTACCTAATCATAATCGTAAACCTAATTTAGGTCTGCAAAACAGCACCAAAAAAACAAATGTTTATATATGAGTAGATACTACAGTGAGAGCTTACATTTTCCATTTCATGATCTTGTTTTCTTCTGAATCTCAGACCTGTTTCTTTTTCTGGAAAGGGTTTTCCTTGTTCCTTCGTGAGCAAGGAAAGAAGGGGGTCTTTTGTGAAATTAGAAAGAATAGAAGATGGAAAAACCCTGCTAGCTTTAGTGTTTGTTGTTAACAGATTAGAAGCATCCTTAACACTCTTTAAGCTGTATATGATATATAAATATATACATACACACAACGTGTGTGTGTGTGTGCATGTATACATATATATATACACTCCAGAAAAAATTAATATGTAATTCTAACATCCGCATACAAATTTGAAGCATTTTAAATCTTAAAATGAATTATTTTTTTTCACACATTGCCTTTTCTTCCTCATGAGAACTATAAGACACATGATAAGTAAATTGCTGCATTGACATTTTCTGAATATGTAATTATATGAAACTATATATGAGGGGGAAAAAGAGCACTGTTATGAAAGTATGGACAACTCATGCTGATCTAATGGGTTTTACTGCCACAAAAACAAATTGGTTCTGAGGTGTAGATTAATTCCTGTGTGTGTTTCTAATACACACTACACACACGACTAAATAATTACTGATGTTTAAGGCATGGAAAGATTTCCGAGTGCCTGTTTGCTGTGTATTGCTGGCTCAGTCGTGCCTACTCTGTCAAGAGCTGCAGCAAACGGGACTCTTCACCAAGCTAAGGGAAGGCATATTGATTTACAGTCTGTGTTTCAGCAAGTATGGGATCCCACAGAGGAAGACTATCCTCTGCCATCAAATTTAAATTGCAGATACCATTTACTGTCTGTGTTTCTGTGGTTTGTGGCCTCAGATCCAATTCACAGCTTCTCACCTGCTTGAAATGGTAGAAAGGATGAAAAAGCAGGAAAGGAAAAGAAGCTGAAGAGAGTCTATTAGGTCTTAGTTTTGCAGGTGTTTGACATCTGAATAGCTCTGAGCATGTGAGAGGTCTTATTAACTTTAGCCATTCAAATTCTTTAAAATAAGCTTCTGTGTAAGTTTTTCAGGATCAAAGTTTTAATATCTAGCGGAGGATTGCCAAGACTATAGCGGTTAGCAACCAAGTTCCTTGCTGACAGCTACGCATCTTTCTCTTCCTTGTCTTCCTAGGTGGGTTCAATCCCCCTGGGAAAGGGCTCAAAAAGCCCTTAAAGAAGTGACAAAGCCAGAATAAATGTTAATAAAATCCTATGTAATTCAGCACATAACTCAATAAGGAGAAGTCAACTAAAAGAAATTTGGAGAGGAAACTGGAAATGAAAACTGTCCCTCTTGTATGCCTCTTGAGCTTTTTAACCACCAATGTAATATAGCTGAAATTAAAGTAGAGTTTGTCTTTTTTTCCTGTATGAATATCAGCACTGCACAGTGCCTCTTCTGATATCCAAAATGGAGTTTTTAGGGTTTGGGGGAAAGGAGATAAGATCAGAATTTCTTAGAAAAGTAGATGTTTCACTGCTTTGCTTTACTGGATTTATAAATCAAGACTTATGTTTTTCAACATTAATTTATCCTGTTATCTGGTGGTCTCTTAATATGCTCTGGGAATTCTGACGTACTTGTGTGTGTGTGTGTGTGTATGTGTAAAATATGCAGGATAAGATCAGATATCTGATCAGATAACTGCCTGGGAGAAGAAAAATTACACTTTTGTGTAAACTCATATAGATTATACACATCTTTGGCATGCAGTGCTGTTTTTTTTTTCCTTGTTTATTTTGGATTTTTTTAGAACATGCTAAATATTCTGGTATTCTGGTTAGTGATTTTGAATAATTTAATGGGAGAGAGGTAGTGCTTTTTCAAGATAAATCAGGAAGGAAGAAAGCATGTTTTTGACAGCTTGTCATCTGAAATTATGAAAATTGAGCTAATCATTCCTGTATAAAAGGGGAACTGAATACAGATAAAAGCTTGCTTATTATATGCATTGTTAATTTTTTTTGTTGTTTAAAAACTATGTAAATGGCCCAAACTGTAGGTTGTCACTTATCTTTAAGTAATAAGATATTAGAACTGAAGGGTTAGAAATACTCAGTTTAGGAACTTCTGAACCTCCATTACAAAGGGAAGTAGGAGGGTAAGTGTGGGTAATAAGAAAAGGTTGTAAGGCTTTTGAGTCTTTTTTTTTTTTAAGTCTGCCTAAAAATTCATACTTGTTAAGTTCAACCTTTGTATCAAAGGAGAGAAAGTCTGTTTTGACGTTATACTCTTTTGTGGTACTTCCTCTGCTGTATGTTTAACAAGTTTCAGATGTACAATATTTACATACAGTGGAACAAAGTTTTTTTATAAAGGCTGTCAATTATACATTGTTATTTTTTATTAACAGTATATTTGATTGTCACTGGATAAAGAATTATTATTAGTCCATATCTGATTACTACTGAAAATCAGGAAAAGTAAAGGAAAAAATGCTACTACAGGAAAAAAGTTAAACCCACAATTTAAACACTATAGTTAGTTGTGGCAGGCGTGTTTCCCAGCACCCGTGCCTTTCCCTGCTCGTGCCTCCACCACTCCCCTGGGTTGTGCGGCTGATGGCTTCAGCACGTGTGGGCCTGGGGGGGGACTCGCATCACGGCATCAGCCTCCCGTGTCCTTCGCTGGGAGGAGCACGACTGTCATGGTGCGGGGTCCTTCCTCCTCCTTGCTGGGAGGAGCACCCTGCTGATGGCCTCTTCCTCCTCGCTCCAGGCTCCACTTGGGGCCGTTTCTGTGTTTCTAACGGACTCGTATGGCTTGTTGTATTTCCACTGGTCTGCGACCCCATGTTGCATCCAAAAATAATTACTCATTGTCATCATCTATATAAAAAAAAATTATGCTTACTAGTACCACATATAATTATGTGGGATTAAGCAAAAGTAAAAGGAATTAGGCACTAGCCACCTTGTCGTTAGGAAAACTGCTGTTAGAGCGAAGCAAGCTCAAAGAAAGCTGCAGGCAGGCCAAGGGATGCCCAGCCCAAAGCTGGCAAATCCTGAGGCCTTGCAGARCTGGCGTGAAGCCCGTGGCCGCGCACTGGCAGTGGCAGTACTGTACTTACTGAGCTGTGCGGCTGCGCTCCTGACTCGAGGGGTTTGGGCTGGGGGAAACTGCTTCCTCATGAAGCTTTTGCATCTTGTGAGAGTCAAGACTCTCTTATGGGATCCGAAGAAATTTTATCCTGCAGCCAATGGAGAGAAGGACTTGCTCCCTGCAGTGTAAGAACACGTTATTGCATCTGTCAGTTGTCAGCTCTGGCTCCACGCGTGATCCTATTTCTCCATCTAAATTCCCTTATACAGGATTTGTTGGTAGTTATGAGTGTTGTGAAGTGGATTTAGATTCATGAGAGAATGATGATGATCAAAACACTCATTTCCTGCCAACTTTAAATTGTTGCAGAGATGTTTTAAGACAGCAAGGAATAGAAAACCATGTATTAGTTCTTACTCTGCTGCTATTACATTATTCTGACGAAAGACAAAAAGCATAGGTGGTGGTTAAGAGAACACTTTAATAGCTGAAGCTGGTACGACATACTTAATTTTTTAATTATCCTTTGACCTTCTTTCCAAATGTTAAAATAGCTGCAGAGTTTAAAAAAAAAAAGGCATAAAAATTTGCATTGCCAATATAGTACAAATTTGACATTTTAAGGTATAGTTGGTTAGCATAAAAGATTTTGAGATTTTTTTGCTGTTGTTGCCAACCCCRTACTGCTTTTGCGTTGAGAGTTGCCACTTAGGACACTGAAAAATGTCCTCTCTGTCATGCTTTTTTTGCCACTCTGTTCAGTCCAGGCCTGATGTCAGCTTGCTTTCATTTTGTGCAAGTGGTTGTATTTCAGTAGTTCTGGAAGCTAACAGGCAGTGCAATTCAAGAAAACTTCTGTTATTGTTTTTATTTGCACTTTTGCTTTACAATTTTTTTTTTTTTTTTTTACTTGTCTGGATTTACACATTTGGAGCCGTTGAGTAAACCCATCTAACTAAGATCTCCCATTTCTTTCATTAAATGCTATTTTACACTTTGTGTATAGAGTAGATTGATGGAATGGAAAATGAAGCCTCCATCTTAAAAATTGCATGTAGCATCTTTTTCTCCGAGGAAGAAAGCACCTTTCTTTTGGAAGTGCTCCTTTTCATCCATACAGGGACTGAATTACATTTATAATAAACATAAAGTGCTGAACTGATTTAGATATCCAAGTGAAGATCCGGTTCAAAATTATTAAGACATTTAAAAGACTTAAAATTGGCCTGGTGCTCAAATCCCATTTTGGATATTCACAAGAGGAAACAGGAAACTTTCTATACTGCTTTCTTCATAGACATCTTTTTGCCAAAAACTCATCCAACCTCCAGATTATACAGTCTGCACTGGAGAAACAGAATTTTATGGATTCTGGATTCACATGAGCTGCGGAGTGTTGTAAAACGGTCAGTGAGGTACAGTGAGGTAGCTTGTATGTCTGTGAATGTATGCTTTTGCCTCCTCCAAACTACAGTTTATATTCTAATTTATTATATTACTATAGTATTTGTAGTTTATGGGTGCTAGATTTAGCAGGGAACAACTTGAATCACTAACTAGTTACATTACATTAATTTGCAGGCTGTGCAAGAAACTTTTCCTACAGCTGTAAGGGACAATGTACTGGGCTTGTCTCACAGAAATTTATAGGACTTTTAGAAAGCACATATTCATTGTGCTGCATGTTTTATGCTATCGGGAGTATTGGGTTTTGTTGTTTCTTTGTTGTTTTTTATTTATTTTTCAGTTCAACTCTTTCATGAACTGTTTCCAAAAATAAAAGAGAAAATCCGTTATATTTGCAAGCTTCATGACTGTATCATTATCCAAAAGGTTTGGTGGAGTGAAAAAACAGCCATGTATTTAAAGCAGCATCTCTTGCCTTTGTTTGAGGTTCAGGTAACTCTTGTTTAGCAGTGATAGTTTGGCTGTTGTCCAGTGGTTTAATTAGCACTTGTTTGCCTAATCTCTTATAACAGATAATGTTCTTACAGAATTCAGGGACTCTGAAAATCCCATATCTGACAAAGCAGGCTTAATAATGAAAATCACTATGTTTTTACATTGTATTTGTCTTGGCAAGAACACCAACTAGAACACATACATTTTTCACAAACTAGAAAATATGCAGTTCAGAGTTGCAATTCCTGAGTTGTTCACTCTTCAGAAAAACAGAATTGAACAGGAATTAAAGTTGAATTAAAACTGGAATGGGAGTTGAAGAGAAGGACAAACTGTACAATAGAGCATCATTTTCTAGACAGATGTTAATTTGTTTCTCGCTGGATGAAACAGATCTGCCATAATATATTTGTCTGTGGATTTTGAAATGTTTTTAGGCAGAATAACCATGTAACATTGAGGATGGACTCAAGCCCCTAGGTTGATTTTGTTGCCTGATTTCTTCTGAGTCATGCAGGCTGGCTAGCTTGACTCATTTGACAGCTGCGAAGAGCTGATTTTTGGAGACTGGTAGTCATAGGCGTTTTTGCTTCTTTTTCTTTTTTGGGGGTGAAAGAAGAAAATATGTGCTTGATCAGTGGTTCTGAGAAGCAATGCTGCCTTGGATTTTATCCTCCCCCTCCAACACTCCTCTGGATGCGGGGAAAGGGATGAAGACAAGTATGTTGTTAGCAGGTAGACGTGGACCACACAACTGAAAAGTTGAGATCTGATTTTCTGTCTCTGGAAAACTGTGAGTTGGTTACTCTGCTCTTTTATCAACAAGGAAAAGTCAGTTTGCTTTTGAACTGTCCCTCAAGATATCTGTAAAAGGCCTTGAAGTGCGGGGTACTTTTCCTTCCATTAAGCAAGCTGGATCTATCAACATCTTGCAAATAAATGACGTTTACAATATACCTGAATTGTACATTCAAATGTTGCTACTTTTAAGTTTAAATAAAACCACCATGGAAAAGCCAGTTATCATCTAGGGGAAAATGAAATCTATGGGCTTTCCCATCAAGAAAAAAAAATACATAGGTATGCGCTCTGATTTACAAGCGCAGGCGCTGATGTCTTAGAAATTATAGTGGTTATTACCTGTGGCTATGCAGCACACCCCAGGTGTGTTCTTTTAATGAAACCAGAGAAAACCTTCAAAGAAATAACAGAATGATCTGATATGACCCTATTTAGGGACAACAAAAAGATTTCTTTAAGGATTTATTAAAATTAGTAAGCTTCTCTTTTAATTTTTTTTGATGGTGCTAGACTCACCTGATAGAGACCGACTTGTATCATCATTACTTGAAACAATTATTTTCAGTGCTACTGTTTTCTAATTTCTTCTTAAAGTACACTTCTTTCCCAAGATTCTCAGAGTACATTCCAAAGATAAAACACCATATTGTTAATATATTGTTATGCTACAAATATGCTTCTTGGTACTGATAGTAATTTCTCTCCTGTTCAAATGGGAGTGTTCCTTGTATTACACTGATCAAGACACATCGCGATGAGTTGAGTTGTTTTTTCTCTTCTGCATTTCAGATAAGCACAAGAGATATGCATGAGGTGGTTGTAACAGCTCTTCCAAAGTGCTAGTTGAAGATCAGAGAAAATAAATGAGATGATACACTTCCATGTAGAGGTGCATGTAGCTATAAACTGACAACAGATACATTTAAGGTATAAACTAAATTTGGAATATGAATTACAGGATAGTTTCTAAACATGAAAGGGAGGAGATTCCGAAGCACAGTTTCCAGCAGGAATTTCAGAACAAACTATTTAAGTGACCTTGAGAATCTCTATTACCTTCATCGCTTGAGGTGATAGATGACTAAACCATTGACCCAAAAGCCCCAGCCCAGTTCTGTCATTAAGAAGAATGAATTATTTTGATGGAACACATTAAAAGGAGAAGAAGTAGGGATTTTTTTTTTTTCCTGATTTTAAAGGCTGTACCTAGTGGACATCCTTTGCAGTTGTGTCTAGGAGGGGGTTTACGTCCTGGTATAAGTGAGTGGACTTGATTTTTATTATTTCTGCATATTTCATTTTATTTTAGTGTTGATGTACACATTGCATATTTTTATGTGAAAAACTCCTTAACCTCCAGTATGTACCCATCTTCATTTTAGGGAAATGGATCTTATGATGTCAGGAACAATGTTTTTACATGCAGATTAAATAAAATCTAAGCAGTTATTGACAACTCAAGAAAAAGGAAAAATATTAATTTGTGAAATCTTCAGTTTCTCATGTATTATTCTTGACAACTGTTCTTATCATGTTTGCTACATAATGCTTTTATTTTTAAAATTTTAGAATTTAATTTGATGTATTTTATCTGCAGTGGCTAATTTTTGTAATATTACCTTATGTAGATTGTAATCTATTTAACAGACTCTAGTTCACAAAGGAAATAGTAATTTTAAAGGTTTGTCTTGCTGGGAGTCCAAATATTCAAATAGGTCTTGCAAACATGCTTTCCACAATAGATTTTCAGGGTATTTCAAGCTGGAGGCAAAAGAAAAGGCACATAACATCATTAGTTATTTCTAAAAATGTCTTTCGGTTTCCTTGTCAATATATTTAGTTGGGTGCTAATAGGAACTATTTGATATAATAATGAAAAATTTTAATTGCACACAATATTAAATAACTTTATAGTGTTACATTGGCTATCTGGAGGGAGAAAACAACAAAGAATCCCCTAAAACAAAAAGTGGAGAAGTCAAAGATTAAATCAAAGATTAAACCTTATATGTAAATTAATTCTGGAATTTCCTTATCAAGTTTAAAATTTCAAATATGCCTGGAAAATCTCTCTCAAAGAACAACAGAAAAATGTTGTATTTCCCCTTTGCCAAAGGGAAAAACCACTGACTGTCATCAGCATGTCTGGCACTCACTAATTTGTCTTTTTCTGATAGTTTTACTATACTTGATTGCAGTGGGCTTCTCTATTTTTTAGACAAATACATCTTTTAATACATACCATTTTTGTACACACCAGTACAACTCATCTGTTGTGCTGATCCCCTCTAGCGATACCAGGACAAAGTGCAAGACAACAGAGCAGAGACATGTACCTGGCAACTCTGCAATGGATCAGATGCCAAATTGGAATGTCCTCTTACCTACTAATTGGAAACCATACTCTAATAAAAATAAAATAGTCCTATCAAAATGGGTTCAGTTACTGGCACTAAACAGTGTGCTGAGAGGGAAGGGAAAAAGAGCTCCATGAGTCTTGAGACTCGTGGAGTGAGAAGTCAAGCCAGGGAAGACCAAGAATGCCGTTACAGAGAAGGAGCTTTCCAAAGAAAGTAGGAATTTTTACTGGATAATGCAAGTCCATGGGTTGGTAATACAATTTTGTGAAGGAGGGTACACTTTAAATTCTGGGTTAGTTATGAATAACAACCGTATTTGACTATTTTGTCACAAAGAAAAGAGAAAGTTTTCATGTCTAGGAAATGTTTCATTTTGACACTGATAGTTTACATTAAATTACATTTTATCATGTGATATTATGAATGCAAAATAAAATAATTTCAAATGGAAAAATGCAAATATTTTTAAGAGTTGCATGTTTAATACTATCTGCTTGTTTTTCTTTCCAGCTTTCTTTCAAAAAGGAATTTTGATTAAGATTGACCCAATTTCACTAAAAGTAAATTTCAATGAATTGAACAGATAGCTCTACTAAAGTTTCTGCAGCTCTCTCTTTAAAAAGCTGAAGATACATGTTAGTCATAGAGATAGGGTGAGATGCTGAACAGTAGAAAAAGAAAGAGAGGTTCTCAGGTCTCTAATTCCATTTTTACATGGTGATTATAATGAGTTAATGGAATAAAGTGCTTTGGAAAGTGGCCTGTCTAAAATGTGGCTATATACCTGTGTATATAATGTGAGTTTGGAGTGTGAGATTATTGTGAATTTTGAGAAGAAAAATAGCAGGTATTTTGAAGGTTGAAAGAGAAATCCAGAAGGGATCGGTTTCTTTCTTTTTTTTTTTAATGTGAAAGATGATTTTTTCCAGAAAAAAATCAATTCTGCTCTGAAGATGTATTGTGTTAACTCTGGAAAATAGATTCAATCAATGAAGTGTGAAATAGAAGGATTTTAATCCTGCTTTAAGTGCAAATCTCAATGCAGCCTTAACTATGGAGTTACTAATAACGTTTCTGCAATAATAAAAAGCCATATCATCTAGAGTACATATATAATCATATAAAATGTTCCAAATTAATTATGAGACCTGCATTTTAATTTTGAGCATTCATTCCCTGCAATTAGAAATAGCCTTTCCGTCTTTCTTCTACCACCACCTACAAAATGAACTCTGAGGAAACAGAAAACAAGACTCCTGAGGATGAATGTTGTGTGAATCTTGGGATTATTGTATTACTTGTGTGCCTCATCCAATTCATTTGCTCTAATATGTGTGTGAAATAATATACCATATGCCATATAGTGAGGTTTAATTCCATCAAAGTTTCCCACAGACTACACAGGGGACATTTTGGGGTTTTGTTTTATTTCCTTGGCTACGTTTTTGATTAGTGCAACATTAAAGAACTGGTTAGCAGTTACCATTTCAGGAGGTACCTTGTGTTACATTTTCTTTATTCTGGCTTGCTGTTTGTAGCCTGGGCATCATACTATGACTTTTTGTAAACAGAAATAATCCCATAGAAAATTTTTAGCCTTAAATTCAAAGGGTAGCTGAAAGAAAAGAGATTTCTAATGGAATCTTCCACTTCAGGATCGTTCATATTAATCAGGTCTTTTCAATAGATTTATAATCTCTTTTGATGCTGATGGAAGACTTCATTTCCTATAGTTAAGCAACAAGCATAATTAAACTTTTTCCTCAGGTACATTTACTGCCACTAAAGATCAAGCCTTAGAGAAAGGTGGTAATTAAACTGCTGATGACTCTTATAAGAGCTAAGTTTACTTACAGACAGCAACACAGCAGTGTAGAAAACATTGCTCAGCTGGAGACATTTTATGACCAAAGACAAGTTTCCCTTAATATTAAGAAAACTGTCTTGAGGAGAAGCTTGATAAATAGTATTTCTTACTCCATTTACAAACCCAAATGTAAAATAAGACTGAAGTGTCAAATGGGAGACACATATGACTTCTCCTACTGCTTGGCTAATGTGCTGCAAAAATACCATGTGAACAGCCATTCTGAGCTACTGGAGCATCACTAATTTATTACTGTAAAATGGAGCAACGAATGGCACTTGGCACGAAACCCAGGGGCAAGGGGGGCTGCATGGCATGAAAAAAATGAATGTGGGGTTGAAACAACTTCCTTGAGTGCTTTCAGTGCTTGACTTATGTGCAGTCAGCTCAGGTCAGGGTAAGGTGAGCTCACCTTACCTTGTCTTCTAAATGCATATATGCTGCGTTTTTTCCCACTCAGAATAGATATGGGGGAAAATATAAGTATATAATCACATATTCACAAAACTAGAATGTCTAAGTTATTTTCATTTGAATTCATAGAAGTTGCATGAAGTCCAGACAAAATTAATATCTTGATTATCACAAAGAACTTTGCACTCAAGTGAAATCTCCTTCCTGTATTTGAACTGTTAGAAATTCAGAAGTGAATGTTGCAATTTTAGGCTCTCCTGTATCTTCTTAGATCTTTCTCCCAGAGATGACAGTCCTCCCCAGGAAGAAAATAAAAGAGAGAGACCTTATACTAACCAATCAGTAAATGAATCAAATGCATAAACTTAATGCTTGAAAGTTTTCTAAATTCAAAGGTATTACGTGCCCCGGAAAAGGAAAACTTGAGGGAGATCATATGAACTCTTCCTAGAGCTTCATTTTTTTATTGTTGTTGATTTTATATGAAAAAGGCTTGGATGCTGTAAAAAAGAGGAACAGTATAAAAAAAGAGTAACAGTATAAACATTGCCACTGATGAACAAACATGCTTGATTGTTATCAGCTATGATGTTCTTTTTTCTATCTTTTCCTTCTCTGGCTTTCAGGATTATCCAGTCTTGTTTCTCTCTAGTGCCTTTAATACACCAATTTTTCTAGTACATGTCTCACTTGATTCTCCTTGGTTGTATGCTCTCTGGGGAAAAAAAGAAAAGAGGGAGGGAGGTTTCCCCTTTTCTGACAGGAAACGTCCCTAGTCCTTTTCCCCTCTCCCTTTGGATGTATAAACGCAAATTCAGTTATTGGCGATGTGGATGATGTGATCAATGCCTATTTGTCTACTTTAGTCATCTCTCATTTCTTCTGGCATAAATCTGAGTCTGTGTTTGTACTTCCCCCGTGTTCCCTCCCGACGTTATTAACAGCAGGCTACGACACCAGTGACCCTCGGTTTGCACAGCTCCAGGTTGTGCTGAAATTTCAGTCCCATCGGTATTCCTGACTCAGTGCAGCAAAACTCCTCATGAATAATTAAAGAGTGTGTTTATGTGTGCATATATGTGCCGAGCAGGAGAGGGAGGGTGGATGGCAGGTGGATTAGTTACTAAATTGAACAATCCCTGAAGAAATTTTAAATGATCACAGATCAAAAACTATTTCAGCTCTGTGACCTTATCTTGAAAAATATACTAGCGTTTTCTTTACCTTGGTGCATTCGAGGTAGTATAAAGGCTGCACGGAGATCAAACAGAGTGAAGCATCACTCAATAAAAGTTACTCTCAGTGGAATATTGGGTTATAAGGTGCTCTTAGAACCATTTCTAATTTCACTGAATTCCTTTATAAAAATGTTCATTCCTTCAGTGACTGGAATGGCTTAGTATGAGTTTGTAGGCTACTTCAGTTATAAATAACATAGACACTTCTATTTACTTTTTTGCATTAGTGGATTTTCAAACACATTCAAAACCATTGCTTACTTATAAAATAATTGTTTTCCACATAACTGAAATAGGATCCTGTGCTATTCAATAAAAGCGTAGAGAATAAGAGCTATCTTATGATATCTATTCAGTGCTGTCATGCCTAGTGACTAGTTCGGCATAAAGCAACAATTTCACCTGCAGGCACATGAGTACCAGGCTTGACTGAAAACTGTTTATCATACTTAGTTTTGTTTATTTTATGGTGTTTTGTATTTCAAAATCCTGTAGGGGTCAATCTAATGACAAATAAGAGAGAAGACTGTACCTTATCTTAGAAGATTAAGCTAAGACTAGGTTAGCTAAGGAATCTGTCTGGCCCGTGGAATAGAATGAAGTACACTATTCAATTCTTTGAAGCATAGTGGAAAATAGGAATTGTATTTTTTTCTCTGGAAAGCTGGAAAATTGGCTGGAAAATTTAAGATTTAGGACAAATAAAAGCAATTCAAACACAGGGTTTTTTTGTTGTTGCCTTTTGATGAAGTTAACTGTGGTTCGTAGCATAAGGAAAGGTGACAGCAATAACAAAAAGACCACCCGGCCCTAGTCTGAAAATTCTTCTTGATGTCAAATTTAGCTATAAATTTAATCCTGATTTTGACACATKAATTTCTCTGTCTTTAGAGATAGCTGCACCCATTACCCAACGTTGTTTGTCTATGGCTAGCTATCGTTGCTTTCCTAGCAAATGATGTCCCATCTCCCAGCCAAATTATTACACCAAGGAGGAAGAAGCTTCTCTCTGAATATATGCAGCAAAACCAGGAATGGGATGAGTACTCTGTAAATACAGCACAAATGTAGAATGCACAGACTGAACACAGGAAAAAGAATGAAGTGGGAGCCCACCACTGCGCTGAATTCTCTACTTCCTGCCTTGAGAAGTGTCAATAAGGATTCAGTATGCACTTTGCCTGTCTTATATGCAAACTTATAACTATAGAGTGCAACACTCTCTTTTTGAAACAATATTTAATATATCTTTGTTGTTCATTGTTACCCATAAGAACTGAGTTTTCAATGGTTGTATGCTACGTTACATAGAATAGGACAAGCCTTAGACAGATGAGAAGTAGAAACATAACTTTTGAAGTAAGTTTGACCTAATTTGTGGCATTTCATCTTGAACTGAATTAAAACAATTTTTGAAATAAATCAGCATAAAATTGCATTTCCTTTTTTTACTTTGGAAATTGTGATTGAGATGTCCAAAGCCCAAATCCTCTCTCATTACAACTTCAATGATGAACTCTATGTCCACTTATTGTTTAAATGTTTTTCATCATTTATCATGAGGTTTTATGGCTGCAAGGATTTTGCGTGAGATGACCACTAAGAACTATCATGCTTATGGAAAATCTGAGCCTTTTGACCTGACCAGCAGTTGCAGAGGCCCAATGTAACTTTAGGGGAATGCAGTCCCATGATAAAATAAACATTGTGTCTGTTTGTTCAACCAGAATGAAAATTTTATTTTCAAAATATCAAAAATTTCTCTTTGAATTGAAGATGTCAAATGTTTCTGTTTGAAAATGTTCTTGGTTTTTCTTTCCAAAAACATTTCTCCTGTATTCACTGAATCAGGATGTGAAATATATTTAAATAAAAGATATTTACAGGAAAAGGGCCCTCTCTTGTTCACTTCATCTAATATCAGTTAATTTTTGGTGGGGGGGTTACTCTGGGATACAGCATAAAGAAGGAAAGGGAAATGCTCTGATGTTCTGATTTGTGCCTCAGAAATTCAATGCAACGAGGCACATCAGCATGGCCACCTGATCCACAAAGGTACATGAGGAAGCTTTTCATTTGAATCCCTTAGGATTTGGTTTCTTAACTCAATTAAATCCATTCTTTAGATTCACTTCAACCAAAACATTCATGCTAATCTTTAAGCTTTGGTGAAAGGAGCAAAGTTTTCTTCTCAAACTCAAATAGTAATGATTTTCATTTCCTTTACCTAATGAGATTAAAGTGCTGAACTGCTGTATTACTCTGGTGGCCTCTTTCTCCTTGGTAAGCTGTCTCAAGTGTGGCAAACATGTGGCATGTGGGAACAGAGGAAATGTCAAACTGGGGAGCAAAGATTTACAAAATTTAATATCTTTTGCAAGCTTTAGCTTCCAGACTTAATATGGACAAAAAAGGAAGGAAAATGCCAGATGCTGTAATAATATGAGTTCTTCTAAAATGAACAAAAAGTACAAACAGATTTATAATGACTTTTTATAATCCCTGGAGTGTAGATTTACTGTAGTTAATATTTTCTCTTTAAAGTTCAGCTAATATTGTTGTTCCTTGCTAAGTCTTTCTGAGGTTCCTATTGGCTTTAAACTACCATGTTTTGTACTTGGTAGTATCTGCAGGAAAAGAACATGTATCTTAAAACTTCCTCAATTAAAATTAATTTCTGTTTCATAAGCAAATGTGTTCTTTGTTTAGCACTTTGGTGTTAAATTATCCCTGTGTTCCACGCATCTGGAAGATTTTCCTGTAATTTTGTAAAATATGGCATGATTTTTTTTTTAACTGAAATCTTTTCTATTCCACTTTTGGTAGTCATTAAATAATAGTACTTTTTACATAAAAGGGGACCTACTTTAGTTAACAAATTTCAAACTGAGAACATCTATGTTTCTTATTTTGGCTAGTATGTGTTTTCTAATTGTTGTGGTCCCAAGTGCTGCACTGTGTGCTGGTAGTAAGCTGCCGAGTGATATCAAGAATTGCTTTTGCTATTTATTGATGGCTTCACACGGAAACTTTTAAAGGGCTCCTGGATTTGAAAGGAAAGGTTAAAGAACAGGAAAATGGGTCCCTTTCTGTGCCTTGGACACTTGTATGCATATACAGAAAGTATTACACCCAAAATGTAGCCATTTCAGTTATATTTGTAGGTATGTTTTGCTGCTTTTTAAGATACATAATCATGCAACATGCCCCTTTTACAGAAAAAAAAAATAGCTATGTTTTAAAACAAATCTGCCTCCTGCTGAAGAGACAGCTAYGCTGAAGGTGGGTTTGTTTTTTTATTATTATTATTTTTTAAAATCATTTTTTACCCCAGTTTGACAGCAGTGCCATGCGGATCCTGCCCTAACCTACTGTGTGGGAAAACCCACGTTCTCCCGGTGCAGCTGTGACCATCACATCTGTCTGCAGTATTGCCCACCCCATGCTCAGCCCCAGCATGCACCTCCGCTCTGCGGTGCCTGCGGGCACAACGGGTTATTCTTTCCTCAAGTCTTTAAAAAGATCGTAGAGTGTTTTAAAAAACACTAATCACCAAAGCCTTATTTAATGGATTTCTGAAGGCACGCTGTACATGTCAGATGAATATATCGATATAAATATTGACATCATGTTCTTAGCCAGGAACACTGTAATTTCCTTCTAAGTTACTGTGTGTGCAAATATGCACACAGCTAATCAAATGAAGCAGTGACATGCACATATAGTGAAGATTATTTAAAAACTCTTGTCAACTTTGGGAGAATTCAAACAACTTTGTCCTACTGAGTAAAGGAAAAAAAAAAGCTTCCTAGAATTGGTTTATGTGATTTATATTATGCTGTATTTTAACTTCTGTTTAATTGTGGATATAGATATATACATGGCTTTAATTAAATAAATGTCTACAGTTTGAGTCTAGTAGGACTACCTATATGCTCTGAATAGTCCCTAAAATCAGTAGGAGGTCAATGCACTTAGCATATTTTGGTAAAAATATTGATACTGTCAGTCCAAGATCACGGTTTTAGTATATTAATTCCATCGCAGTATTTTAACAGCGGAAATAGTATGGAACAGATTAATAAACATAAATATGTATTTTTAGTATATGTTATTGCAGACAACCTCATGGTTAGGTATACTTAATTATATTCTTAGAACTTTTAATCTTTGAACTTTTTAAAGTCAAATATCGTTTGATTCAAACTCTGGTTGAAATAAACAGCATTTCTTTGGGTCTCAGCTCTTCTGAAGCACTTACTTATTCTTTTCATTTCCACATGGTCCCAGTCACATAGTCATGTTACTGCAGCTTAAGAGATTTCCATTCTACCGCTAAATCACAGCAACAAGGTGTTTGCACTCTTAGGCACATGTGATAATTCGATTAGTTTTAATCCTTGTGTATTATGAACTAATCTGTTGAATTACCTCATATTTACTGCAAGTGGAGAGCCTTCACATGTTCCGTTATTACGGTTCAACTGATATTCAGAAACTTGCCAATGCAGTTGAGTTCTTTGTAGGAGGAAAATGTGTAAAGGCATGAAGTGCAGCTGCTCTTCCAGTATGAGGAAATCCTCAATCTCTGTCATAATCTCCAAAACAAGGCTCCTGGAGAACAGAATGAGTTTTCAGAAGCAGTTTCAATAATAAGAAGAGATTGTGGGAGAGATTAAATAATTTGCCATCTGTTATACAACATGATACACCAGTATGCTCCAGGGATTCTCCTTGCTTGGAAATTTTCCTTCTAAAAAAGCATCCTAGCTTGTCTTTGTTTAATTTTTAGAAATCAGCTTAACTGCTTCCCATGGTTTTTTTTCTTCAGGTTGGGTGACTATTTTATTTTAGTCATTTGTAATGCTGCAGGGAGATATAAGACCAATGCACCCCACAGTTCAGTTGCTCACCTAATAATGTAGCGATTCTGTGCCTAAGCAGTACAGCGAATGATTGAAATTGTATGACAGTGGCATGAGCAGAAGCTATCTTTCAAAATAAATTGTGGTAATTTTGGGGAGCAGGTAGGGAAAGGACTTGTGTTCTTTAGGTGAAGAAAAAATTCCAGCTTCGCTGCTGAAAAAACAGAGGCTGCAGAATTGCCCTCAAATAAGGAAGCATAATAAATACAATAAACAAGAAGCAATTCATTTCTAACGGGCACAGATCGGTAGTGGAGTCTAATATCAGACTTTGCAAACAAGACGAACTGTGCTTTGTGGCTGCTGCTTGCGGTATGTTGCCACCTTTATGCTGTACCTGTAGATACACAGATGGCCTCTGAGTCGAAGGTGAATACTTGAAAGAAGGTAGCCCATGCAAACATAGAAAATCAGGAACTGAACAGGCCAGGGAGAAGCACGGGCTAGGCTACCTTTAAATATGTGATTACTGAGACTCTTATTTTACACATCATGTTGAACCACAAGTGAGGGCTAGCAGAGTGATGGGACTGAACAGGCATCAGGGAAGAATTCTTGGTTGTTTTAGAATAAGACCTTATGAAGTTCAGCATGCACTCGTTCTTCCTTTAGTTGCTCTAACTTGCATAGCGTATTTATTCTCTTCTTTCTTAAAATGTTTTTTGTGTTTTAAACTTTTCTACAAGGTAATGGTGGTAGTTACAAGGATAAATATTAATTCAGACAAAAAATACTATTTAATGGGGCTTGTAACAGAGAGAATTGCATAAAAACTTCCTGCCTGATAGACACAAAAGTATTTTCACTCTTCTCCTGACTTTACAAAATATGTAAGTAGTCCAATACCTAGTCATGTATCCTCTGTTTCACCTTAGTGCAGTATTCTGAAGTTAAGAAAAATTATTCTGGTCAAGAAAAAGAGTATTTTGAATTAATTTATTGCAAGCCATAGGTTTCTTTCTCCAGTATTCCTCTTCCCACAGACTAGTACATTTGCCATGGTCACGCAGCTATCAAGTCCGCCACTTTTAAAGGTTTTCTCAGGTGAGGCTGGGAAAATTGTAATTATTAGGAGCTAAGGTCTTTAATAGATGATGGTACCAAAAATAATTTTTCTGCCTCCCTCACATCTCCTTCAGCACCTTCATTTTCTCTTACTAGCCTCCCTTCATGCCAACCACCACACACTTCTAGACTGAGATCAAAATATGCAAGTTTTTAGCCTACAAGGTAATTTTTGCAAGAGTTATCAAGAGAATGAAAAATAGGAGTTCAAAATAAAAGTGCTGTCTCAAACAGAACTTCAGCATACTAATGTGCAAAGCTGTAATAGCAATCTTAGTGCAAAAGAAAATTTAATCATGTGTAAAATACACTTGACGTGGTCATTTGAAAACATTAGTACTAATAATAAACCCATATTTTTTTCATGTTTCTAATTTTATACTGGAACTCTCTTGAAAGTACAGAATCTAAGTGATCTAAAAATAGAGCTGACCACATTCTTTTTCTCAGCTAGCAGTGCTTGCTGCATTTTAAGCTCTGTTTCTTCATGCCTGTTAGAGTTCATTTTTTATTTCAACTAAAAGGATACACAAACCAAAAAAAAATCTCATCTTCCCTGTCAAATTTGGTTGCAAATGGCTAATATGTTCAAAAAACCCTGAAGTGGCTGACAAATAAATGGAAGGCACACAGTGACATTGCATAAACCTCCTTTCTGTAGGAAATTAGGTTAAGAATGGAAGAGCAAGCACAACATAAATGAGAAAAAAATGAATCTAATAATTTTTGTTTTATATGAAAATAAATGCAATAAATTTGGAAGAGTTTACTGTTACTGAATTACTGTTCTGGATATTTTAGGAGAACTGTTTTCAACTAATACCAGACCTAAATTGTTTAGATAGATCAGGAAGTCAGACTTCCACAAATGCATTGGAAACTTGGAGACTTCTATTAACTGTCAGACCTAGAAAGTGAATTGAAGGTTTTGAACTAAGCTGGGTTGTAGCAGTGGACCCAGGAGTCAGTAACTCAATTTTCTCCTTTTCAGCACTGAATTTTCCCTTGAAAATGGTGTATATGATCCTGAAAAATGAAAGGGAAGACCCTGTCAGAAATGTTAAATATTTCGTATGGGTCCTATCACCAGATGCAGCCTGCAGGGAGCTTATTTATCCAGCAGAACGATCTCATCATTAGGATGGTGATGTAGTGTGGTTTACTTCATACCCGGAAATCACTCAAGGAAATAACTGAGTGAATGATATTCATCCCAGTTGCTGTATTGTGCTATTATGTGTAGCAATAACGGGCAGCATGTTAAAATAGAGATCAGGGACTACAACCATTCATTTGCATGCAGTTCTGCATTCATTTGAATGCTGTTCTGAAATTTCAAAGCTGTTGAATTATTCAAGTATTTTCCAATTTATCTAATAATAATAATAATAATAACAAAGTGATCGACTGTTTGATGATGTGATAATAGAAATAAAGACAGGAAAGCCTAACATTTGATAAGTCTTGAGCATATTTTTTTTCCACCATTGTTTTGTGCCAGCACAAATGTATGTTTTGATTGTGTGGCGGCAGCAGATATAATGAAAAAGGGAAACACTCATTCTTTTTCTTTAGGCAATAACCTTCTTAAAGATAAAGAAAAGTAAGAAAATTCAATGAAGAAAGAAATGGATCACAGTTAAACTGCAAAACTGAATACAAAACCCTCAGTCAATTTTATATTAACATGGATGGATTAACATTAAGACTATAAAGACTTTTTCTTGTCTATCCCTATTGATGAAGCAACAGAGCATATGTTTGACATCTAACTATAAATATATAAAGTTTATTTAAGGTACCAATGTCAACAGAAGAATCCAAAGATTTTCCTGAATGTAAAATACATCATAAATATAATTAGTCTTTGTGTTTTTGAAAATGTACCCTTATATGCTTTAAGGAGTTTGGAAATCAGGATTAGGTTTCCCATATATGCAATTTTTTCTAGACTGAAAAATACACATGTACTCTATGCACCTTATACAGAGTATAAGCAGGATGTGTCAGTTACAGTGCAGGCATGCTATCCTCTGGGTATTCACAGTAATCTCATTTTTAAGGACATGACAGTCTGTTTTTCCCTTTTTATATATCTTTTAGCCTCTGTTTATACTCCCCTATTACAATGGAATAGGAGCACTTCAAGCACAGACAGACAGTTATCTCCTCAAGAATCACTGTGAGCACTAAAAAAAGAAAAATCCTAAATGTAAAAGGCATCTGTGTCTTATGACAGGAATGATGAATTTCTACTGCATCTGTCAAAATTGCATTATCATCTTCTCATAGATGAAGACGTGTTGGCTGAGCAGTAGCGTGAGGTATTCCCTGTAAGATATTTAAGGTATTAAAGCTTCCAGCTGTGATAAGGTTAATACAGTTCTATGTGACTTGAATGTCAGTGTTGGCAGAGTTAAACTGGTATAATATTTCTTTAAGTGAGGAGAGAAACAGTCAAGTTCACTTCACTGGAAGACCACGCTGAAAAGAGGACAAATGTTTTCTTAAGATTATCATTCAGTGTGACTTTATAATATCTATTCTAGTATACCAAAAATAAAGCAAGGTCATTGATCATAAGAGAATATGGATTGTTTCATTGTGTATTGGATAATTAAAATACTGACAAATTTGTCTAATGCTTTAAAGCATGGGATTCTCTTTTCTAGCTGGCAGATCATGACTTGTCACATTACCTGCTTCTTACCTGGTTTTGTTCATGTTAAAGAGAGGCCATAGATAATTAAATTTCACAAAAAGTGAATGAGGATCTGTTTCTAAAGCTCAGGTTTAAGACAAAACATACAATATAATCCCATGACATTATGGGCATGCCAGTGTTCATATTTGCTTGAGCTGCTGTTCTCTTAAGCCATCTGGTAATACATACTGATGCAGTTAGTGCCAACAAACTACCAAGTAGAAAGTAGTTACATTAAAATGTAATGTTGTTTGTACTTTGTGATACGAAGCTTTTATGCAATTCTAGGCATTTAGGAGTTTTTGATTTGTATTTTCTTTCTTCATCCAACTTAACTACTGAAGTAACTATTTTTTAGAGCTTTAATGTAAATACAATGGCTATATATTTATTGTTAACATTCTCTTTAAAACTCAAGAGCTGAACTTTTAAAAAGATAATTTGTGCAAAATTTTGGAAGTGTTCTCTCTTTTTTGCATATGAGAGTAAAATGTCTGCTAGCATGTTTGTCTAGGCTTACTCAAGTAGATTGGAGATGATATCAATGGGTAGTTCAAATGGGTGGTATCAAAAGGGTGGTTCTTGCTACTTTTTCATGAAGAATACCATGCTGAAATAAAGTCAAGGATATCTGTTCTGCATAGTTTTTCCTTTATTTGATGCAAAGGTGTGAAATAGAGTTGGTATTATTCTGCAGAATGTTCTCATGGATTCATCAAGCTCAAGGAACTGGGGACCACTAGGACTGAATATTCTGAGAGAGAGCATGCCGAGCAGACTAATATAAACCTAACCATAGTGACTTAGATAGTGTAAGGCAAGATTACGATTTGATAATAAAGTATGATGAAGCTATTACCTGCTAACTTATATAATGGAATTAACATTGCTTAGAGGTGCATTTTAATTCATTCTTGACCGTGGGGATTTAGAAGTAGAGTGAAATAGAACCAGATCAGAGAGAGACTGCTCTTTCAGAAAGGTAAAAAATGAAACGATCAAAAATGTAAATGTATTCTGAAATAAATGGAAGTTGGTTTCTTAAGTCCTATTGGGAAGCTAATAGCACAGCCTTGTCTCTATTCACTTTAATTTCTGCAAGAGTACATCTATGTCTTATTAGGGTCTGGTAAAGAATGCTGATTTTAGGGACTGTGGGGTAGGAAAATTGGAGCAGGGCCATATTATTGTCCTTTTCTGGCCTTAAAAGTAAACACAGAGGAAATACTCCAAGGATATATGAAATATTTCACTATATGAATTCTGTTCACTGTGCAAAAATGATACGAGGTTTTTATTTTTTTTTCCTCTTTCAGTGTTGTATTGTCTTAGGTTATTACTTATGCAATGGTATCTAGTGTAAACATGTTTGTGTCTTTCTCATATGTCACTGTGTATGAGGAGTACTGTGGTGCTATCCACACGAAAATCTCAAAATTTCCCTTTAAAGTGGAATGTTTTTCTCTCAAATAAGAGATGAAACCATTTTCTGTTTTTAAAGTGATAATACTGCTTAATCTTGAAGAGTAGCTTGAACTCTCCATTAAAATCAGTATTCAAGTGACTCTAGGGTGGAAGGCACGTCACATGAATTTAGATATGCAAAAGTTGATTGCCTCACCTAAGCTAGTTATCTAGGCTCTTGTAAAGTCAACAAAGGGAAGTGAACACTTCAAAGACCAAATGTTTTTGCCAGTCATAGATATCCATTTTAACATGAAATACGTTGTCCTTTGGATGTACTGATTGTTTTCAACCGATGGGAGTGGGAGCCTGTATAACTAGCTCAGGTTGGACACCAGCCAATGGTAATGAATTCTCACTGTTGAAACTCCTTTGCAACAAAACTTAAGCTTTAGATAGGAAAACATTGTACAAAGTATCTGTTTTCCTTTTGTGTTTTTTTTTAATTAAAAATAGTTAATTTTTTAAAAGAAAGTAAAAAAAAAAATTCTAGTATTCCCTCCTGAGGAGCGGTCATTAGGAGCTGGATTGATCCAGACTGACAGCTTGGTCTATATTAAACAGGTGAAGAATGTCGTAATTATTCTAGAATTATTGCTAGCTGGGCCAAGAACAAATAAATACATGAGTCATTTTAATTAATTTGTATTGTACTTCTGGAAAGTCAGGAATTCTAAGTGAGATCTTAACTTGCTTGTGAATAATCCATTGAAAATATCTTCAGTCATTTTCCTGGCACTCTGTTTTTGCATAGGTGCCCTTAACTGCTCTTACTGTTAAGACAGTTTCTTCTCCTCCTTTAGATCTAACCCAAACTTTTACATTCTCAGCTTCAAGCCAAAGCTCCTTGTCCTAATGTCTTCTGAGACTAAGTAATTCCCTTCTTTCATTTATATTGTTGCCCTGAAGGTTTTTGATTAATGCGTTTTACTGATTATGACGCCCTGTGTACAACATGGCCTTGGTGTTGCGCTAATTTGATTCCAATATTTTATAGCAATTCATGCTGGAGTTCCACAAGAGATGAAAAAGAGTAATTGCTTGCTTATCTCAGAAATTATCAAGATTTACCACTAATTCTCTCAATAACTCTGTTCCTCAAAGGAAAGTAAATGATGCTAACAGTGTGGAAATGCAGTTAATTTTCCAGTGATCAAAAGAGTACTACTAGTCACTCAATGGACTATTCTACAGTAAAGCTTGCTTTATAGCTATTGCTCATGTGTGCTCTCTGAAACCTTAGTAATCTCATTCTTTTTCTTTTTCCTCTTCTATTTTAGCTGATGGATGCACTGACTGGTCTGTGGATTACAAGAAATATCAAGTTCTAGTGGGAGAACCTGTTCGTATAAAATGTGCACTGTTTTATGGATATATTAGAGCTAATTACTCCCTAGCCCAAAGTGCTGGACTCAGTTTGATGTGGTACAAAAGCTCTGGACCTGGAGATTTCGAGGAACCTATAGCTTTTGATGGAACTAGAATGAGCAAAGAAGAAGACTCCATTTGGTTTCGGCCAACAGTGGTACAAGACAGCGGGCTTTATGCATGTGTTATAAGGTACTATATTTTAATATATTGCATTTTAATGACACAGATACCAACTGTGGGGATATTTACACTGAGACTTTTGTGGCAAAGAAAAATGCTTTCTGAGTATGTTCCCTTTTCTTCTCCTCTTGCTGTCCCTTTCCCTTTCATGCTTAAGTAGAAATTATTGTTGAATGAATGTGTTGAACATTTTAAATAATTTATAAAAAATTTGGCTATTTATAACAAAATGTAAAATTTTTACATCCAATCCCACCCATCATGGAATTCGTGTGTTCCTGCCTCTGCTTTGATTTAACTCTTACAATCAGTCTTCTAGTGCAAAAAATTCATTATGCAAATTCAAATGTAATTTTCCATGAATTTTCCTCAATTTTTTTAAATTCACCTTTTCATGTAAAATTTTGTGCCAGTTATTTTGTGCCAGGTTTCTACCACTTGTTGTAAAATGGTTGCATCGAGGAAAATGGAATATGATTATGGTAAAGTTTAGACATTTTTACAGACATATATCCTCCCCCATCATAGCTGGTTTGACCTGGTGATGGGGGCTGGGTGCCAGATATCTTCCAAAATTATTTAACCTTCTGGTGGATAAAGCCCTATCACCTTAACTTTGAATAGATTCCCATTCCTTCTTTGTGAGACAGATGTTCAGCTTCTTTCTGCATCTCTAAAGTGGTTTATACTGAGACATTGTTTCCAACTCTTTGCAATTAAAAAGATCATCTAGGCACTTTCATATTGTCTCACATTATATTTGTACGAGATGTGAAACTATGCAAATTGTGCATAAAAGATACAGGGAAGATTCAGTACTAATTATTCAATGAGTTGAAACAATTGGTTATTGTACTTAGATGAACAGATGAAGCAGTGTTCCTCTCTGTCTCCATATCTATAAAAACAATTTTTCTACTCATAGGCTTTAGAAACTGTTAAAAAAGAAAAAAAAAATAAAGCAGCTGAGTGACTAGACTAGGAAGGCACAATGAAGCTATTCTGACATTGCAAAGGATATAAGAAAAATTGTTTCACCAATACCTGGAGAGTCTAGTGATGTTTAGAGTAAACTTTTCTGGGGCAGGGGGGTAGCAGGGAATGCTGTGTCGCATGTGGTATAGGAATTTTTTACTAGATGTGTTTTATAAACATTTGTTCTTTGGGCTCTTTACATAACCCATGAGGCATTCTGAATCATGTCATTTGTTCAATAGCATTTTCAGCAGGATTCTTCTGATGATGATTTTCTTAAAAAACAAAACAAAACTAAGCAAGTTATGCTGCTTAAGGAGAATATTTATTTATGTTTAGATGAATATGTTTTCAGATAAGTGTACAGCAGTAGCCATGAAAATGGAAACATTTATCTTTAATTATTCAATAGTGCTATTTGAAATACCATAATTAATCTCCTCTGCTTAGAAATAGAAAACCTTAAATATCTCATATTGCACTTTGCAGCAATTATGAATAAATGCTGAATTTAGATAATCAGCCTTTCTGTGAAATTTGCTTATCATATCAGCCTGTATTTATTCTCTTTATAAATGGATTTCTTTTTAATCTGGAGGTAAGGGCTTGTTCTAATTTGCTTTAGACAACATATTGCTTTTTTAACATATGCCTGATTGTCCAGCTGACAGTGATTGTATATAGATGGAAGATATATTAAAAAAAAATACTAATTTGTCCATTATCCTGAATGCTCTTATGAAGAGTTACAAAGCCTTTCAGTCTGAGTAGACCCACTGGAATAAGCAGGTATCAGCTAAAACATTGGTACAAAAAAGTCTGTGCTTGTTGTTACATCAAATTTTTAGTTTTAGATACTTCTGACAGAAACTTTCAATTGTATAATGAAGATGGTTATTGGTAGAAGAGAGGCAATCCTCATTTCACAATCAGAGAAATACATTATTTTATCTGTGATTTATACTGACAGTTAAAGGATACTTTCAAATAGCACTGAATGCCCATGTAGAATCAAGTTTAAAACAGAGTACTTTAAGTTCCTGAGTTAAACATGTATTTGATATTTTTAATCAGAAAAAATAAAATGAATTACTCAGGAATATAGTGGTTCAATTTTTTCTATTGTTCCTCCAGATTCTTACACTAGAAACTGATCATCTGATGAAAAATATGAGAGGTTGAATTGATGCAATCTGGCAAAATTACGTAGTCTATCTGTACTTGCAAAGTTATTGCTGTAGACATAGCTAGAAAAAGCTCTCACTTCCAATAGTTGTCTTCTGAAATCAGAATACTCAGCCCTGCTATCACTGTATACATTAATTTTGGTAGAGTATAACAAAGAATCGGGAGAAGGGGTAGTGAACAAGAATGATAATTTCTTGCAAGAAGCAAAATGGTGATTGCAGGGATGGGATTTAGGAAATTTTTCTTGCAGATCTGAAGTTTTTGTTTATTTTAATGAAGAGAGCTTTAAACACCTTCAGAATGATGTTATAGGCTATTTTAGTTTTGAAGACTGAGAAGCTCAGTGAGGAGGCAGAAAATGACCCAGTAGCAAACTGATGATCAACATGGTGCTTACAGTAACTTGTGAAGGAGAGCAGGGTGAAGAGAGGTGCATATAATGACAATAAGGGCAGACAGTGCAAATGGGCAAAAAGCAGACTGTGCTTTAAATAAATGGCTCTGCCTAGTTTTTATGTTCCAGACTTACTGCAAGGGGTGGAATAGTCCAGTACTTATTTTCTTTGCTCACCAGCTTGTTTCTTCTTCACAATTCTCTATCTTTGCTTCTGCCAACAATAGGGAAGAAAAATATATCTATTACACAGGGAGTGTAACTGCTGGAGACTAAAACTGCTGGAACAGACAGCATGGCAATAAATGAAGAATATTAAAAGGTTTTGGAAGGCTTTGTGGAACAAACTACTTTCTGACTACAGTAGAAACATTGGGTTTTCATTGAATAGAAAAGTGCACATTTTTAGAGGAATTAGTCTATGGATAATAGTGAAGGCTGACTCTTTTTACTCCAGAAGTGAAGAAATAACCTTCATCTTTGTTTGCTACTGCTTGCAATACTGTCATCGTTAATTTCTTATCTTCACCTTTCTTCCTATGGGAAGCTGATTGCCATAAGAAAATGCAGAACATTAAGACTGAGCCTTATTATCAAGGACCTGCTGCACACGCATAGCTAAGGGAGAGAATATAGACAGAGTTAAAAGTAGCTTTTCAGCTTACTATGGTCAATGAAAAGACTGTGAAGCTAACAAATGTATGGTCTTACACAGTGCTTTAAAGAAAGGAAATAATATAGTTTATTTTAGGTACAACAATGTGTCAGTGTGCTCACTGCAAACTTAAGGAAGCAGAAGTTACAGAATATTAAGTCTTTCAGTGGGTGTGACATCACAAAATTATCTCTTATTTATCCTATATGGGCAGCAGCTAAAAGTAGATAGGCCACACAAAGAGTTAATGTACATATTCAACAAAAGCTCTCAGAAATTGTATTACGTCGGTACAGTGCAGTTTCTGTCAGACTTTGCCTCCTTTAATGTTGCAAAAAAGTTGAAATATTGTTGTTCTTGTCAAACTGACATCCCTTCATGTTTTCATCTTTTCCTTCCCTGCCTGGAAATTTTTATTACAGTATCTCTAATAATGGTCCAATCTAACATCCACTCAGGTCAGTGGGGGACGAGGAGAAGGCTGGATTGTTATTTATGTTAAGGTGCTACGATGGGTTGTATTGCAAAAGATGAAATAGGTTTCTGTGATTCATTCATCCAGAGTTTTACATTGCTATGTCAGTTAAATGGTGTCTAGAAATCATCTTTATCACCTCATACAGGGTATGTAGAAATTCAGATGTCTTTTTAAATCTGAATATACTCTTACCATCTAGTTACTCTGTTGCTTTTAAAATCATGTTTTAAAGCAAGGTTGCTTTTATGTCTCCAACTAGAAAATCTCACTGGTTAGACCTAGAGTTAATGTTTTTTTCCTCGTAGAAATCAGTGTCAACTTAAACCATTGTCCTCCATTTTTCCTTAATAATGGTGGTTCTACCATCTCAGTTGCTTCTCTGTAGACTGATGTGTTTGGATATTTATGAATGTTAATTGCTTTGGTAAGCTGAGATAGCTTACCAAATAGCATGGAGAAGAATGCATACCAGCAAGTATTACTAGTCTTTTTCCGATACATCAGAGTAGCTATAAAGTAAGCACTCAAGCCAGAAAGAAATAGGTAACCACAGAGGTTAACGTAATGCATTATAAATTACATTACAGATGTCTGTTAATTTTCATGAAATGCCTTTTCCAACTTTTAACCCGTTTAAAATAAACTCATTAGTTATTCATCAGCCTTAAAAATACTGCCTATAGTTCATTTGGTAATATCAGCTTTGAAGGTTCAAATTCAGATTGGACTGCCAGGTTCAAGCTGGGAATAGCAACTATGATGGAAAAGGTTCAAATCTATTTTCCATGCCATTCAGAAACACAAATGAGCATCTGCTTGAAAATCTTTAACTATTTTTTAGTCACGTGCAAATCTAGCATTTTAGAGGAAAAGGAAAAGACTGAATTATTCAGAAAAGCTTATGGAGTTTTCTGTTTTTACTTCTGAAAGGGGAAAATAGAAACAACCCTAAGGTGCTAAAACAAAGTCAGAGCATTGGCCAGTTCTGTATTTAGCTTCATTACCCTTGCTATGGCCTTGTACATGTGAAGATAGAGATCTCAAACATAACAGTGCTTCTAACTCATTTTTAAGGTGAGCTTTAATCTTTGCTGTTTAGCTATCCTTTTAAATATCTCTGCTCAACTTAACAGCAGTTGCATCTTTTATTTTTATATTTACATATACATATATGTTTACAAACACACACATTCTGTTGCTGAATTACATAGTTTCCCTGCCATATAGTTCAGTTAATATATAATTTCTGTTTGAGATAGGAATAGAAAACCTTTAGATGTATTTTAAACAGTAACTTTCTCAATATAATTTGCTACTAAAACTTCTTCAAATTATTTAAAAAAAATCAGAGGCTGGGAGATTGCACAAGACTTTATTTGTAATGTTGTTCTTCTGTTTTAGTCTGAGGCATGATTTGAAAAAAAAACTGTGATGGGTGTGAATTTATGAAAAAAATAGTCCTGTATCTTCATCGTGGAAAAATTCATTTCCATTTACATAGCATAAGATTAATTTGTTAGGTAGGATGTGTTCCAGTATTTTTGTACTTGAAGATGATCAACATAGGTTTTCTGTACTTTAGCAGACCTAAATTTGACAGATCCTGACAATTAACCAATGTAACCAGTTAACTATTTAGTTATAGGTGACTAGTTAAAATAATTGCAATTATATGAAGATGCATTATTATTATTAGGACATGGTAATTTTGTGAAATAAACATGAAGTTATAAATATGAAGTTTAAAATAAAAGTATAAGCAGTATATTTTTAGAGAAAATCCTCTTTGTTTTGGGGAAAAAAATGGAAGTGGCTATGTAGCCTTCCCCTCCTGGAGTTACTTGTTCAATTACTAGGATTCATTCAGATACAACGAAGTCTTGTTCTATTCATTTTATGAAGATTTAAAAATAAATATCTATTTACATATACAATTCTATTGGTTCCTGACATTGTACACGGTCATATTATGTATATACACAATTGTTCAATCCATTATCAGAAGTATTGAATACTGAATGTGTAAGGAAATCTTTGCTTTGGTGTAGGAAATGGTGAGCCTAAGAAAATATAATGAATTTTTCATAAACTTTGTGCAAGTACTATTTCTAAATCATCTTGAATAATGTAAAAGCTGTTTACAAATGGGAATTACCATTTCATGATACCAGTCATTTCTAAAATCTGTTTTACTGTAGGAGGGCTTTTCCTCTGGTCATAAATACGTATAAATATTTTTATTTCTTTATAAAATTTTACCAATGACTAGGTTAACATAGGCAAGTCATGAAATATAAAATAGCTTTGTTTCAGAAAAGATTAAGTGTTCAGATAACAACTAGACATGAAATCTGAATGAAAATCCAAAACAAAAAAGAAAAATAGGTAGAACTGAAGTCTTACGGAAGTTCATTTTACAAGTTCAAAAATATGGTGTTTCCCAAATGAAATATGCTGCATGGGATCCCTGGTTACATTTAATTGTGCCAGTAACAAAGAAACCTGACAATGGATGAGAGAACTGAACTTGCTTAAATGAAGACCAAATAAGCTAGCAATACAGAGAAATAACTCTCAGAAGAGCTATTCTATTAATTCCTTTAAGTAAATATAATCACAGCAGTAATTAACAGAAAAAGAGCACTGGAAACAGATTAAAAATGTCTCTAAAGTAATTTGGAATGCAGACTTGCATGTTTTCATAATTTAAGTTTATTGTGATGTTTCTGTTTCTGAGTGAAGCCCAGAGGTCCCCTTTTAGAGCAGTGATCCACACAAAGAATTTCGTTTTGAAAGCTTTAACAAATACACATTCATAGCAATATGGGAAGAAACCTGAGGGAATGGAAAAGGAAGAATAGAAAGAAATAAGAATGGAGATGTCTGCCCCGTCTGAGTTGCACAATGTTTGAACTGCCATTGCAGCTCTTTGAAGAGAAGTCATCAAGCCTGACAGCCTCTTGAAGTGGTGGGCAAGTTCAGGAGAACATTTACTACGTGCAGGACTGGCGCCTTCTTAGGTGCCTTCCCTTTGCCTTGCCAGGGATTGGGGAGAGCAGACCAGGCAGTTGACCCTGTTTTTCTTCTGGTCGATTTCTGAGCTCGTCTGAACTTTTTCCAAGGTCTTCTCCTTCTATGAAGGTGTTCTTTAACCATAGCAAGGTCTCTTGTGGTGGTCAAGGTGTGACTCCTTTTCTAGTGCATGCTTGGCTAGATTAGTAAGAGATCCAATGGTTTAAAATTTTTTCATTGCAACTCTACAGAAGATGATTTGGTGAGTATGAATATAACTTTCAGGTTGACATTAGGAATTTATGTAGGTTGGATTGCTGGGGCTTACCCCAAGTGCCCTGTACAGATGGGAGAAGTAGTTGCTAGTTGCCAGAAACGAAGGAGATCTGGGATTTTCTTGGTGAAGTTGACGCTTTTGGGAAGCAAGGTGGATTGGAGACTCCTCTTTCACCATTCTTCACCCTCTGATCCTGCAGGGAGTCAGCGTCTGCCATTAGCAGCGTTGTGGTATGTGGGAAATACCTTTTAACTCTGTTAGGACAAAACAAACACCCAAGACAGAAGAGGTAAACAGGCGAGCACGGAGAACCTCTTCTCATTGTTAGATTAATAGAAATTATGCAGGCTGCTGCAACTCTGTCACGTGCGTCTGCTATTGGCTTGTCTCAGTGAGAACTTGCATTTAAAAAAAATGTCATGGTAGTGATTAGATAAAGGAGCAATATGATCTTTACAATAGACAGAGTTATGATTTTAAATGAATAGTTTTGCTGGACTAGATGTAAGCAAGGCTGAGAACTAAGAGAGACAAACTAGAGAGTAGTTTTAGGTGAGAGTTCATTAAAGAATACATTAATTTATAGAGGAGGAAAATAGGTAATGGCTGTACTTGTACAGAATAAGGGAATGGTTTTGATATTGGGAAAGAAAAAAATTGGTATCTTTGACTGGACAGAAGTTATTGTTAATGCCCCATTTTAAGGACTCTGAACTTACTCAGGTGGCAAAGACAATGCTTGAGAAGAGAATTATTTGAAGAAAAGCCTTTGATGTGATACCAAGTTTCTTTTACCATTCATTCTTTTGTTGCTATTTGCAGAAATATATTAATGTAACAATTTATTCTGTTGTTTACATCATTCTACTAGCCTATTAATTTCTGAGAGTACTTTTAGCAAACCAGTTTCACTTGCCTTACTTTGATTGTGATGTTTCTTCTTGTTACAACTAAGTTAGTATTTCTGACCAAAATGGCAACATTTCAGTCTCATTTCACTATAATAATAAAATTTGTCTGTGATGTCTGTTTTTGCAGTTGGAACTTAAGAGATAAAAATGCTAACCTATGGTGAGGTTGCATTAATGATGCATTGCTTGTAATAAGAAATAGAGCTTCTCTTTCATTAAACCGAAGGCAATATCTTGCCCATTTTAGACTCTCCTGCTAACTAATTTCATCCATCTTAGAAAAGGAGCAAAAAGTATATGAAATTATGGAAGAAGTGGCCTAACAGCTATCCTTTTAACAGATGTGGGTGAAGGAGAAAATACAGATAAAGTTAATTCCAGATATTTGGTATTTAAGTCAATAGTAGATAATTTTCCTCTAGGCACTAGAGAAAATGGAAGACAAAGGCAAAGAAGTAAAATCATTTTTGCATATTTTCAAAACAATAGCTTCAAATTTTTCTTTGTCTTCAGAGACTGTTTATAGATTTCTTCCTATTTCCTTTAACAGAATGCAAAGCAACCAAGTTGTATAACTGGTAACAACAGGGCCTCCTACTTTCTATATAACCATTTATGTTCACTCTTAACATCTTATTTCAAACTGTATTTTGATCCTGTCATGCAAATGTTTGCTTCTATGTATATAAACAGCCAGCAGGTATGGAATTCAGTTTAAATATCTACATGTGAACTGTTTTCTTCTTTCACTGCCGTTATTCTTCACAGGTGAGAGAGCAATTTAGCTCAACTTAAAATAGATATCTAAGGCCTGACTGAGTTACACAGAGATAGGTATCTAATGCTATTTTAGAGGTGCGAGGAGCATATCCAGGACGTTTGCAAGGGTCTAGCATATCTGGCACAGGAACTGCAGGAGGCTGGACAGGATACCATTTAACATCCCAGATACCACTACACACCACTGCTTAGGTAAATGAATTGAGTCTTTTGTGGCTTTTCCCCTGAATCATTTGGTAGGGCTCCATCAGCTACACTGGCAGTTACAGTAGTAGTTTACACATAGCACACAGGTATGTGAGTCTTAGTGAATCATTGAAATGAAAGGTTGTGAACTGAAAATCACAACCTAAATTAACTTCATTTGTATACTCATGCCACATACTTTGAAATGCATCGGCTGAGCTGAAAGTTAAGGAACATATCCCTGTGTTTTGTGCTATGCCATGAGACTGATATTTTAGAATATTAAATTTATTTGAAGAGGCTATAATTTAAGAATGTAAAGTGATTGAATTAATTTATGATCTAAATTCTTATGAAATGCAAATCTAAAATAGTGACTGAGGCTCCCAAAATTCATCAAGCTGACTTAAAAGCCATGAGTTCAACAAACAAGACATTTTTCTGCAGTTAGATTAACATTTCCAAGGTTTCTGCACAAATAAATATTAGAAATGCTCCTTTAGAAAAGAGGAAGAAAAGCAGCAGCTGAGATTCTTTAGTCAGACTCCAGGATGCATCAAATATTAAATGACTTGTGGTGAAGTTGTACAAGACTTTTTCAGAAGGGGTCAAAATGGAAAGGGTATGTGTGCTGTAACACAGGAAGATTACAAATATGGAAGAGAGACAGAAGGGAACCTGCTTACCTACTATTTTCTGGTGCCACAATGGTAGGAAGAAGTAAAGTTGGGAAGAATGTGGTGTGTTTTCAGGATGTCTCTGGAACAGCTCAAGCCACCCCTTGTTTCCCACAGCAATTAATTAGACTCTTCCCCCCAAACCAAAGCTGACCTTAAACCAGTTCTACCAGTACCCTGAGATACTTTCACGATACTTCTTCTGATCCTTGCTTCTGTCTTCTCTCCCTTTCAATAAATCAGAGAAGGGTACCCAGTACAACCAAAAATGAATAAGAGGTTGGGTGGCCCCCAGCAAGCAGGAGATGGAAAAGGTGGAGCCCAGACTTTTCCCGATCTGCAAAGACCTGGAGAAAAAACATGACTGCTGCCCCTCTTTCTCTTTCTCTCCCCTTCAAGCTCCTTCTCTATCTTGATCAAACTGCAAAACTTTCAGGTTTCCAGACCTATGAGTTCCTGTTTTTTCTGCTACAGGAAGTAAGCAGAAAGAAATCTTCCAGGCAAGTCCTCGGGCTGGGGTTTTATTATGTCAAGGAGACCAAGTAAATTCCAAGTCATAAAGCAGTGTGTGTTACAAGTCCTAAAGATGGGCTGATATGAAGAAAGAGAAAATTGAGTAAATGTAAGTGGAGAGCATGGTGATAAAAAATCAAAAAAAGACGAATGATTTTTTTCATATCTTACCTATGAGGAGAAATATTTCAAGTAAATTTAGATGCAGACCAAGCAGACATTTGGAAACTTGTTATTGTAAGAACAAAATCATTGAAGGGGAAAAGAGTGGCAAAAGTTTCCATGAAAAATATGTAGAATGTAGTGAAGTAAAAACATATCTTTTTGTTTAAATTTTCCAGTATGTCTAATAGATTCTTTTCTGGTAGTCTGGTTAAATAATTTTTCTAAAGTTCTAGCTCCTAGTGAAAAGTCCCTGCAAGAGATTTTTAGCTTTCATTTTTCTGAAAAGAACTTTTAATGGTAGTATCATTGTTCCAGAGGAAAACTGGAAAGCAGTGAATCATAAAAATTAAAACCGAAGAAAGCTTAAAAGACATCACTTAGCACATACGGTTGGCTCAAGGTTTCTCTGAACTTTCGTCAGGAATAAGTGCCTGGTTCTCATTAGCAATACATACATGAAAATGAGTTATATCAACTATACTACATGACCAAAATGCAAAGTTTTAATTGTAAGAAGACTAGAGAAATACAAAAAAGGGGAATAATTGCAAGATAAAAGACTGTCTTGATTATTTTGAGCCTGACATCAGTGGTTTTCAACATAACAAATTTTGTGCCTGTTCTTTTCAAAAAAATTAAAAGTATCTCTCATCAAAAAGATACAAGACGCTAAGTCAGGGGTGGAGGGAAAAAATGGGTGAAGAAGAAATTGAAGAATAAATATATTAGTCTGCAGAATGTTAAATGCAAGTTATTGATATTCTTTTCCTGGAAAGCCTTGTTCTGATTTGTTTTGGTTTCACTTTTTTTCTTTCAGTCTCCAAGGTCTTCCATAAAGTAATAAAGAAATCCCTCAGGTTCTTTCTAATCATGTCTTTAAACAATTTTTGAGTGGTTTATATTGATGAAGCCTGTGGATTTTATTTATTTTCACTGCAGCAAGGTTTTGTTACATGGGAATGGTCTTAAAGAGTGTTGTCTATTAAGATGCAAGTGTTAATTTATCATAGTTAGTATGTTTTTAGAGGTATCATCCAGTAGTCACAGATGTTTTGATCAAAATGCTCTAATCGGAAATTCTACCAACAAAAACAGAAACATGAGAAAAGTTCCCAAGGCAAGTCTCAGGTATCTATTAATACTACTACTGGAAAGACTATGCATCATTATTCTGTTAATAATGATATTTAACATTCATGTAATGCTTTTTTTCCTTATTCAGAATGTAATTAGACATTGAAGGTCGGGGGCAGCCTTGGCTGCAGTGACCATGAGATGGTGGAGTTCAGGATCCTGCGAGGAGGAAGCAGGGCAATAAGTAGGATCGCAACCCTAGACTTCAGGAGAGCAAACTTTGGCCTCTTTAGGGACCTACTTGGAGGAATCCCATGGGTKAGGGCTCTAGAAGGAAGGGGCGTTCAAGAGAGCTGGTTA
>NW_020449252.1:896272-954489 GCF_003343035.1 Apteryx rowi | reverse complement strand
CAGTTCCATCTGAACATGAGGAAAAACTTCTTCACCGTGAGGGTGACAGAGCACTGGAACAGGTTGCCCAGAGAGGTTGTGGAGTCTCCTTCTCTGGAGATATTCAAAACCCGCCTGGATGCAATCCTGTGCAATATGTTCTAGGTGACCCTGTTTGAGCAGGGGGGTTGGACTAGATGATCTCCAGTGGTCCCTTCCAACCTCAGCGATTCTGTGATTCTGTGATTGGCTGTCTCATGGAGATGGTAGAGTTAATTGTTAACCATATTGCTGAAGAAGAAAAGTGATGAGCTGGACCCTCAGGATAGTAATTATCTTGAAAAACGGTTAATGGATGTTACCGTGTATATTTCCTGTGACTGATCAAAATGGAATTTGGATGAAGTATTTTTAAAAATACTTTGGTCAATACTAATTTGTTTCAGTAGCATCTGTTTTCAAATGTTCATATCTGTTAAAATACGTATGAATATGATGTGTGACCCAAACAGTTTATGATCTTATCAGATGGATGATAGTTGGTGACCAGAGAGAGAACTGGAGGAAAAAAGAACATATAGTTTTTTACGCAGCATGTATATGAATGAAATATTGCCTTGGAAGCATGAGGCACGAGTAGAAGCAAGTTAATTCTCAAGTCTGGCAATGTCAAGTAGCAAGTTTTTCATAGAGGTCATGGTGCAGATGAAACAACAGTAGTGTAGCGTGAAGAGGGTAGAGTACTTGCAGAAGTACTTGGAGGAGTCATGCCAGACCTTGGTGACTTTGTTTGATGTGGTAGAAATAATAAAGTGAGATCTTATAATAACTTATAAATCATTTGGTTTCAAAGAATGTCTCTTTTTCTTATTCTACATTGATAAAGTCAGAGTTCACACATAAGTGTAAGATAAATATTTATCCATGTTTGCAATGACTGTATTTCACAATGAATTCTTTGACCACTTCCAATGGTGTCTGTAGAATGACTAACTTTAAAGTGTAGCTTCTGGAGTAAATATATCCATACTCGATGGTAGTCTGAAATCTGTGAATTTACAGAATTTTTTTAATGTCTTCCAGACATAAAACTTAAAAGCAGACTTGGCAAATAAAATTATTTGTGGCACTGAAAACAATATTGTGTAAATATTCCCACTATAGAGGAAAACTAATGCTATTTTTGTATTCGGTTCTTGCTTAGTGCTACCATCTGTCAAGTTGCATAGCCTTGCACTGCTAATTGCAAAGGTGATGGGATTGACCCAGTGAATCTTGAGATACTTAACTACAGAGGCTGAGAAGATGATGATCTAAGGTCAAAGTTGTTTGTATAATCTTAATTCAGCCTTTTAATGCAGTAAGCATTATGATACAGCCTTTGAGTGATAAATTTGGACTTCACTCAGAAAATTAATCAAGATTGAACAGTGAGGATGGCTACCATTTTCAAGCTCTCTGCTTCACTTGTTGCATGAGTTAGTGTGTGCATGTGTGTGCATAAATATATACATAAGTACACACACACACACACATCTGTTCATACACACCAACGTATACATACATATGTGCATACACAGTGAATGAGGAAGTGAATTAAAGGCAAGAAGGGATAGTCTTATGATTACAGCTGATAAATACAGCCCTGAAAACTGGACTTAATTTTTGTCTGTCATTGAGTTCCCATGTGATTCCGACTAAGGCCATGGAACCAGTTTGGTCTCGCTCTTTTGGGGGTTACCATTTGGTTTCTGGCCAGTCTTTTTAGGTTGCACTGCTTAGAATCCCAGTAAAGGCATTCTTTCAACTTTTTTTCTTTAATACTATGATAATAATAAAAACAGTGCAAATTAAATTTGTTGATCAGTAGGAAATCTTTATGATAAGAAGTTTCCATGATTTTGACATCTATTTTTTCACCCTTGCATTCTTCATCTTGACATAAGCAATTTAAAATATGTGGCAACAAAGATAAGGGGACTTTTTTTGGTGAAGTTGTTTGAACTGGGTCAAATTTTAAACATATATTTGTTGTCTGAGAATTAAAAAGATCCAAAAGGAATTTATTTAATGGAATTATCTAATGGAATTTTAAAAGAGTGGTATATGTAAAAATAAATGAATAAGCTAGTTAAAAAGTAGTGTCAAAAATTTAAAATACATTCTCTTTTTTGCCTGATATGTTAAGTTGCTTTATGATAGCGTTGAATGACAGACTAGGCCTTTCATATGCTCTCTTTTCAAGTATTTACTGTATGTAGTGAAAAGAACAAATAATAGTTATAAAATTTTTCTTTTAAACAACTTTCTCCTCTCAAGAACAAGGTCAACTGGAGGGGTTTAGAATCACCTAAAGAATCAGCTTCAGTTGTGTGATGTTGTTGGGTTTTTAAGATCAAGCTGGCTGGCTTTTAAGGGCAGAGAGTACAGATTAAAGTTCATCACTTTCAGCTACAGGCTATTAAACTGACAGAGACATTGCTGGAATCGGCACAAGTTCTAATGCCTCTTCAAAATTTTCATTGTGTTTCTGATGTGTTTTTTTTTCTGAAATGTCTGTCTACATTATCTGAACATTAGAATTATCTCCACTCAATATAAACTGCTCAATTCAGTATTTGAGTCCAGGTGTAGCTCTGCCTCAATATTCCCTCTAACTTTCCACTTTCCTGTGATTTTATGAAGTTATATGGCGACTGAAGGGAATTCTTCTTTCCATTGTGTGGCAGCTAGCCTCAGGCCAAGACTAGGTTTATTGGTATGGTATTAATAGGATTTAGGATTTAACATTCAAGGCCCAAATAAGCTGGGTTATAACAACCCCCTAAAAGAAAAAAAAAAAAAAAGGCCATCACACCAGGACAAAATGTTGACACTGTATTTCTGGGCAGAAGATCAATTCCCTTGGTCTTGCCCTGAGTTGCAGTGCCCCAGACGTGTCCTGGGCCTGATGGGCAGATTCCTTGGTGAAAGCCTGCAGGGAACCGTCAGGAGAGGCATTGCCAGTCAAACAATATTAGGAAGGATGAAAGGCTTTTTCTCTTATAACCAGTCTGGCCTTGACCAGGACTCTGGACAGAAGACAGAGGAATGATGCAGAGAGGGAAGTTCTTTAAAACAGTGCAGTCAGTATGGCATTGTAAAGTTAGTTGGAAAGATGAGGATAGAGTGTGAAGATTTAATTGCCAGTTTAGAAGAAATCTTCTGAATGTTGAAGGGCAAAGAAACTGCAGGTATTCATCTGGGAATAGGAGTTGCCATTTATCCCTTTTACAGTTCTTACAGCACCTATTGATACTTCTCATGTTTATCCTTCTGCCCTCTATCCCTCCATTCAGAAAGGGGGCTTCAGTTACTGTTGCTTTTCTTGATTCGGCAGGAACTATGATTCTTTTCCACAATTTCTAGAATTTCTAGGTGCTTCTGCATTTTTTGCTGCTTGAATAACTAACCAGAACTCTTCTCCTGCGTGCATATATTTATATATATAAATATATTATCTGAAGTAATATATATATCTGCATGCATGTATAGGTACATGTAATAATAAGATCAGAGACTTCAAAGGACCAGGTTCACAGCTGCTCTCATCTAGATGACATGAACATTACTCTTATATGCTATGAGTTGCAGTCAGTAATCTCCAGCTGTGGGATGTTATTGAAGGAAGAGCTGTAGTCAGATATACCCTTAGTCACGTATACAGGAACAGTAGGTTAATGACAGTCATGGGAAGTTTCTGTATGTGTGCCATTATAGCTGTTAAAATGACTGTGGTTCATCATGTCTTCAGTATTATTTAAAGGATAAGGATTATTCACAGGATTCCCTACTGCCAAACTTAAAGATTAAATCAAGTGCCTCCAAAGTGGTGTTCACTATTTGTGTTGCATGCTAAAAGGAGCTTTGCTGATAACATCCTTACTTTTGGCTACAGTTGTCTTGTATTGTTTTGCTGTTTGTGTATCCTTGACAAAACACAGGTGCTTATAACAACAAATTTATTTCAGCATAATTTTTACAGTAAAGGCAAATAAATAAATAAATAAATATACACACATATCTTTATACAGAGTCACAGAATCGCTGAGGTTGGAAGGGACCACTGGAGATCGTGTAGTCCAACCCCCCCGCTCAAGCAGGGTCACCTACAGCACATTGCACAGGATCGCGTCCAGGCGTATTTTGAATATCTCCAGAGAAGGAGACTCCACAACCTCTCTGGGCAATCTGTTCCAGTGCGCTGTCACCCTCACAGTGAAAAAGTATTTCCTCATGTTCAGATGGAACTGTCTGTGTTTCAGTTTGTGCCCGTTGCCTCACGGCCTGTCGCTCAGCACCACTGAAAAGAGTCTGGCCCCATCCTCTCGACACCCTCCCTTCAGATACTTGTACACATTGATAAGATCTCCTCTCAGCCTTCTCTTCTCCAGGCTAAACAGGCCCAGCTCTCTCAGTCTTTCCTCATAAGAGAGATGCTCCAGTCCCCTAATCATCTTTGTAGCCCTTCGCTGGACTTGCTCCAGTAGTGCCACATCCCTCTTGTCCTGGGGAGCCCAGAACTGGACGCAGTACTCCAGATGTGGCCTCAGCAGGGCTGAGTAGAGGGGGAGAATCACCTCCCTCCACCTGCTGGCAACACTCTTCCTCATGCACCCCAGGATACTATTGGCCTTCTTGGAAACATAAAAGCATTTGTCATATAATGCAAATGGACTGCCAGGTATCCTTTTTATTCAGTGCTGGAGAAGAAAAGAATAAGGTGCCTATACCCCCGGCTTTGTAGCAATTTTCTCTGTGTTCAGCACCCAAACACAGCAGATTCTCATTCTCAGCAAACCCTGGGTCTTTCTAGTAGGATGCAGATAAGGGACATGTAGGACACAGTGGCCTGCAATACGTTGCTGTATAACGCTAATATTAAAGGGTAAAAATCAAAGGACAAGGCTTCTAAATCACACACCTTTACTCAAATCATTACAGGAGTACTGGGTATGCAATATTCCAGGACTGCTTGACACTAGTTTTGCAGTGTTACTACTCCCAGCTGAACTTGAATAGAGTATCTTGAGTATATTCTCTTAAACTAATACTGCAGGGGGAAAAAAGAAAAAGAAAAAGAAAAAGCCTTAACTATAGCTATTGTTCTGTTTCATTTACACTTCAAGGCAGCTGAACCCCATTTACTTTAAGAACAATTCTTTCTCCAATAAACAAAGGGTTATGCTATTGCCAAAATGCAGAAAATACAAGAGTAATTCTTAACAGAAAACTGTTCTCTTTCAAAATTTGAGTTTTGGCTAAGATTCTAACTTCTTAGCCATTGGAAATTGCTTGATAACTTCAACAGGACCTGGATTCGCAGTCATCAGCTAGTATTATTAGGTGTAGAGCTGTTCAAAAATATGAACATGCTCTTTCCTCCTATCATCACTAAAGTGTTTTCATTTAAAGTATAATTCAAGTGTTGCTGGTAATTTCCTTGTTAACTACATAAAGTCTTAATTTGAATGTAGGGGAACTGTATTCAAGTAGCTGGAATTCAAGAATTGAGATTATATAAGTTACACATAGACTAAGCCAAGATTTTCAGCTGGTAATTCAATCATTCCAAGCACATGTCATTTAATGGCCACTTTCACTCAGTCAAGGATAATTTGAGAGGAGTTAATCCGAGAGTAGACAATTTCAGTTAACTCTTCAGTGAAAACAATTAGCTCTTTATAAATTGTTTGGCTGAAGTTTGCAAGAGGGAGGCAGAAGAAGGAAAAATAATTTCCCTGAGAGACTACGGTCAAATATTCTAGTTTGAAAGGTGAAAGGTTAATGAAAAACTTGAATATTTCAGTGATAAAACTGTATAAGAGCTTATAAGAAATGAAATCCTTTGTATTCAGCTCAGGACATGCAAGCAAAATCTGGACCTGCATGCTGAATGGTAAAGATAGGAGGCAAGATGAGATCACAGCACATTTACTGGGGGTTGCACATCCAGAGTACCAAATAAGAAGAGGAAGTGGCTGAGTGAGGAAAGGCCGGGGAAAAAGAAATGTTCTCATGCTATTAAAAATAACATTGTAAAACGAGCACACAAAGTGGCAGGATTAAGGAAACTTTAATTATGGTATTCCTTTACCTCTCAGTCCTTTATTTAATACTTTTTAAAATGTATTTTAAATCTACAAATGTAGAACTGTATGGTTTTAATGGGGCATGTAGACCTTGTTAAAATTAGTATGTCATCTCCAACTGTCTTCTGTCCTATGAATTTTATATTTTACCCCAGGCTCTATAGCCCATAATGTAGAAAAGTTATTAACAAATTGTACAGATTTAATGCTATATGAAATTATATTGAATCCCTGTCCTCCTGAAAAACTTCTCTAAGATGGTGATGAGATTTAACAGCTATGCAAGAAGCTTTCCAGTTCTCTGCATGGATCACTCTCCTAGGCCACCACATAGGAATCGCTGGAGTGACCGTTCCCAGACAGATACGGTCAAGGCCAACAGGGACTCAGGAGGACGTGTTTGATCTCCCCACTACAGCATTCCAGCTGCTGCATGCTGAAAGACCCTCTCCTGAAGGATTTCCTTCGCAGGAGCATTACTTTCAGGTGTGGGAAGAGACAGTCCCTTTTCTCGCTGACAGCAATGCTACTTTGATTCATTCGTCGCTTGAAATGAGGAAAAGAATCGCCTCAGATAAGTGTGAGATCTACTGCAGAGTTACAGTATATTGACAGTAAATACTCCATTCATGCTCATTTAAATTGCTAATGAGTCTGATTGTTTTTCTGTTTATCTCTTGCGGACTGAAGCCAAAATACAGCGCAGATTCCTTTATGGGCCCACGGAGCACCCTCGAAAGCTTGTCTGTCACCAGCACGCTGCTCAAGGAGTGCTATGTCCAGCCAGTTGTCTGGCCTGAGACATTGCCCCTTGCTTTCGAAAAACTGTTCAGTTTTTCCATTAGGATTAGTTTTCCTTAACAGAGCAGGTTTTTTGTTTATTTATCTTTCTGGGAAAGTCTCTTTAATCTTAGGCAATCATTCTAAAATCATAGAGGTCCCAGCTTAGGCTTCTTGGTCATAGGGAGTCTTCAGCAGGGTGTGAGTGAAAACAGCAACGCTGTTAACTTCTCATATTGTTCACCAGAAAGAAAATACCTGGTTGTTAATTAGAGCAATAAAGCCGCAGTCTATGTAATAACATACAATTTGTTTAGAGTGGTACTTTTAAGCTGTACTTCCCTACTCTTTACTGGAAAAAACCTCCCACACATCTTTAAATCTCATGGGTGTTTACTGAATGAGGAAAATTGGCAGAAGCCAAATAAAATGAAATGAGCTTAAACAGAAGAGTTCAGGATCAATTTTTTTTTCTTTTTTCTAACGTGTTTATATTCAAAATAAAGCCAACCATAATGATCAGTAAATGCCATTTCAATGGACTTGATATAGTTGGAAAATGTGACTTCTACAAAATTGCATGATAGTTTTGTTCTGTCAGTGCAAACAGAGGGTTTCCATATACAATTGCATGGACAAAATAATATGTGAAAAATATATTATGATCCTGCTTTTTCTTGGGTGTGCTTCCAGCATTTAAAATCAGAATTCCTTTGATATGCATTACTTTGCTTTAAGGTCACAATTTGTTTATGCAGCCCCACTTCCTAAGACCCTTCTTCTTTCCCAGTTCCACAAATGCAGAGCAAATGCGGCCGCTCGGCAGATGAGTTAGCTGTGCTGGATGGGAAATGCCAGGCAAGGCAAGAGGCTGTAGTGCTGCATGTATATCCAGTTTGGTAAATTATGATACAGAAATTATATCCCTGCATATTAGTGTAAATCTGAATTGCGTCGTGGACGCTATTTCTTTTAAAAGCATAAACAATCACTGTGAATAGAGCTAGAACTTTGATTTTGTGTCATTTTGTGTCCAGAGGGGCCATCATCTTCTACTAGATAACTAATATGCAGCAATTGATGGAAATTAGTAAGGAAGTAATTTTCATGTGTTATTTTGATGTCGCAATATAGTTAGTGATCACAGTCAAGTTTAGACGATTTACTCATCCTGCACTACTCTGTCTAAATTGTTGCAAAATTGTTTTTCTAGTCTCAATTTAAGTTTTTAAAGACTCTGCTTTTTCAGTAATTTCAGTTTAACTAATTAGCAAATTGCCACTTCAGTTAAGAGAAATTTAGGAGGTTTGACATGAAGAATATATCAAGAAGATCTTTCCATATTTACAATATATGTGATCCTTATAAAATGACATAGCTAGGTCATGAACTTCGTTCAAAATAATATATTTAGGAAAGAGATGGAAGTAGAAAAGATGAAAAAAATAATCCACACATTGCTTGAAATGAGCCAAAATTGCAAAGATCACAAGAAATAAGGATAGCATAATTCATGTTATCTGGATTTACTTGAGAATGTGTGTGTTCAGCACTGTATTTCTGAGGAAGCTTGCTTTGTATAGCCTTGAAGGTACATATTGTGTCCTTGGGGACAAAAAAATGATGCCTGCCCCATTTAATCTATTATGACTCAGAGAACAGAGAGTACGCACAAGCCTGATTATTCTGTAAATTTGACAAGTTAACTTCTTGCTAGTAGTAAATGGCTTCAAGTGGAGAATTGAGTGACCTCTGCAAATAGTAACATAAAATGTTTCCAGTTCTCAGGGGTATGTATAGGGAAGGGGGGGGGGAGGAGAATATGTATGTTAAGAATATTTGTATTCTAGAGGAAATTCTTTATCTTCACTAAAATAGGAACAATTGCAGGTATTCTCTTCTATTTTGTAGCTGATTAGTTCTTTTAGTATGTATTACTCTCATAGAAGAAAGATAATAAGGTGATTTAAGTAGTTTAGAGATCATTGCTTTACTTCTGCATAGATTTTAACCTTAAAACCCACCATTTTACAAAACCTCAGTTTGCTGCACATTTTCCTGCCCTCTGTCAAGATGCAGACACCACTACAGCTTCACTACATACCTAGTTACTTGATAATGATAAAAAGTAATACTATATTTTAATGAGGAAAATACTTAAGAGTTCATTTAAAAGCAATATCTACTGAAGTGTACTATTTATGTAATCATCAACAGAGGCAATTAATAAGCTAGATTACCTCAAGGAAGTATGGTGGTAGAGGTGTATTACCTTGATAGATAGACAGCTGTCAAAGTTAACCCTACTCTGTTACGTACCATGCATGTGTAACTGGTCATTTAAACATTTCAATCCTTTCACTGGCCATTACCAATTTCCATTTTCTAGAGGAAATGTATAGTTATTCCTTCTGTCTTTACTCAAGTAGGATGTTTGGCATATGATAAAGGAGATTGTTGTAGACACTGATTTTAATTCTCATCTTATAATGTGGCATCACATTTAACAATGTGAATATTTAATGCCATCAAATGCCTGTTAAAACTTCTAGAGCAAAGACTGTATCCATATATACAGGATAAGGAACTTTGCCTAGGAATGCAGTAACTGAAAAAATCTATGGGGTTGTTGTAGGTAATGCTCAAACAGGAGCTCCCCTTTTGTTTCCGTAGCTGTTACCCTTAATATGTGATGGTGGTGGGGAGCATCAAGCAGGTGGCTCAGCAAAGGGCATGTCAAGGTTCAGTGGTAGGAAACTGAAGCTACCCACATTCAGGCTCATACACAAATTGCTCATTTTTCACAGTTACCTTTGGAGGAATTTTTCTAGGGATTTGGTGGATTGTCTGTTTGCTGGGACACTGAAATCAAGTAAAATTATCTTTACAAAATATATGCCACACCTCAAACAGAAGTTATACTGCAGTACTGAAGTACTGAGGTTTCATAGTGTATATCATGCAGGAGATTAGCCTACATGGTTACATAGGTGGTTATATGATCCTTTCTGACATTTAAAAATATAAAATCTTTAGACAATGGAACAACGGCATTCATTCCCAAGAACACACCTTGCTAGCAAACAGATCCTTCTATGAGAAGGAACCTAAAATAATCATATCCAGGAAACTCAGTGAGGAGCTGGAAAGATGCTTTGATAATGCTGTAGGAAGTGAAGAGTTTAATACTCTGGAATAGTTTTCTTCTGTATTCTCTTGCAAAATTGAGTGTTTATGTGTGAACAATAGTAGCATTATTCATTCTTTAGCATTCATTCTTCATTGTGTGTCTATTCTGTTTTTTATAGTGTAGTGAAGGATCACGTGATGTAACTATGATAAGACTTAAATGTCCAGTCATTAAAAAAAAAAAAAAAAGAATAGATAAGGTTCAGGAAAATTCCAGGACATAGCATATATTTCTATACATCATTTGAACAACTTCAGCAGTTCTAAGGCAGATTCCTGAAAATATTTACCGTATCCAGAACTCATACACATTTGTCTCATGTTGTCTTTTGTTTGTGACATGCATATAATTCATATGACCTGTAGAAAGACAAAACTGCCTAGGTGTTTTTAACAAGATGCTTGAATGAAGCCAAGGTGGCCTGTGGATTTCTGAAATGAAATGCGTAATATTCATAGAATGAATGACATTGATTCATTGTGATTTTATCTGAATATATACTCTCTTTTTTTCTTCTATCTGTGAGAGTAAGTCAGATCAAAAAAATGGTGTGTGAGGGACAAAAAGAATGTAAAATCAATAAATAAATCACAGACATTTAGGTAAATTCATGTTCTGAAACTTGGTCCTAGAGAATGTTATGGTTTATAAATCATTTCACTATCACCTCACACTTAAAGCTTTTATAAAAAGAGAGAGAGAGCTTATAAGATCATGTCCAGAAGCATTTTATTTTTGTTAGAGTAGCAGTAACATTCATGGCAATGGAATGCACAGGCAGCAAAGGGCTTTATGCATTGATTAAATGTCCTGGCTTTGGTCTGATATTTAATCAACTGCCAGAACAATTTATTGCTTAGCATACCCTGGCAACATGAATATTATCCCTTAATCATAATAGTATAGACAAAACAAATGCCAAGGTTTCTAAATTTAACGATCTAAAAAGCTCAAGTGGTGTAGTTGATTCATGTGGTTTATGTCTGTCTACATAAATTCAAGATTGGATTGTGCTATCATGATACCTTAAAAAGAAAAGAAAACTACTCTCATTATTAGTAGTTCTCTACTACTCTTACCATATCTGTCATTAGAAAAGCTCTGACCTTGCAGGTGGAAAGTTAAATGCCAGTGTTTTTAATATAAGATAATGCAACTTAAAAAAAATCAGTGTGCACTATGTAATGCTGGATCTGCAGATCCTTTTGAATAATATTATTTTCATGATTGACTTGCAAGGTCAGAATGATAAGCTTTCCATCCCATTCCCTTTTACATTTTTAAAGTTTGTGATCAATTGCAGCTTCTGGTTGAAACTGGTTCTTCTGACAGAAATTAATGAATTAATTTGGGTGACAAAAGAAGGGGCACCCATCCAAGTCTCTAGGCGTCAGTGACATGAGTTAGAAGGGAAAAAATTTAAATTAAATAGCTACTTATCCTCTCTCATCCACAATAACTGAACTTCTTCAACCATACCAAAATTCTCCAAACAGATATAAATCATGTATCATGCAAATTAGTGTATGTGATGTGCTAAGAAGTAGTAGTTAATGCTAGACTTTTTCTCTTGCAGTTACACTTATTTACTGCTGACACAGTGCTGTGTACAAGCAAAAGATCCTAATTCACTCTAACTAAACCCTGTGGCAGCTAACATGTTATACCAGATGGGGTTCTGACTCATGATGACAGCCTTGATCTCAAGAGCATAGAACATAAAAATTGAGACAGATAAAAGTTAGCATTAAAAGCAAAAGCAATCTGACTTTCACAGGATCAGAGAGTGGGTGAGGGCTGACAGAACCAACGTTTCCTGAACCCTCATCCAGCTTCTATGTATGTTGCTGTAATCACACCAGAAAAGAAGACAGAGAGTGAAGTTTTTGTTCAATTAACATAGAACAAATGTTTTGAAGAGTTCTAAGTGCAATTCTAGCAGTGTAGGCTTTCATGTTACTGTGTTTTTTTCCTACATTTGATTAGACATCGACTTAGATTAGATAATGCCGGGCTGATTATGTTTTTTTTTTTTCTTCTAAAGAAATTGCTGGGAAATTAGCTCGAGTAAGTATTTTCTAGATAAAATCATGCTGAGGTTTTCCCTCTTCTATCAAATTAAAAGTTAAATTGAAAACTATAGATTTAAAGAGAAAATTAGTCATTTTTCCCATCACTTTGCAGAGCAACACCATAGCTAAGGGCAGGATACCTGCCTTAAAAGAAACAGAAATATTGCACACAAAGCTCAGGGGTAATTGCATAAGGTTAGTTTGTTGAATCTTCACTTACAGCAGCACAAGTTCATCTAGAATAAAAGTTTCCTTTTTTTGTTTCGATTGGACTTTTTAGTGGAATAAAACTATTGCTGCAGATTGCCCATTTGTTAAACAGACTAGCTAAAAGCTCACTGTCCCTCTCCTAATAGCTGCCTGTTAATTTAGTCTGCAGTATCCCAATATTTGCTTCAGGGAGTCTGCTTTACTCAGTTGTTAAACAAAGAGGCCCCATTCTTTCTCTTCTTCTTCTTCTTTTCCTCTCTCATGAAGGCCTATCTCCATGTCAAAGAATGAAGTATGTGGCATCCTATCAATCAGCAATGTCCATCTAGGCCTTCACATGCAAGTAGTTTTATGTGTTCCCACCTGCTTTTCTTTAATAACAAAATTTCAATCTCTTCTCTGTCAGTAGCTACAATCTACTAAAGAAATAAAGCTGATCTTTCTTGAGAAATGAAACAGGACTGCAGCATTTTCAAAAGCTTGATTATTTGCTTTGCAATGATAACATTTTAGTAAAATAATAATCAAGCACTCGTAATTCTGCTTCCGCATCATCACTCTCTGATCTCAGGTCTACAACATCTCTGATCTTCTTGCCTCTCTGATCTCAGGTCTGTGTTTCCCAATAAGCAGTCACCTTACAGTGAAGCTTTTTGGAAGATGTTCCAGAAGTAGACAACATGAAGAAGAGAAATGTTGTGTTCAGAGAAACAACAAGAAATTTCAGGATTAGTTTAGACAATACCTGAGTGGAGTAAAAATCAAACCAAAGAGAGTGCAAGTGGGGAGCCGAAAGAGAGTTTTTGAAACTTTTTCTCCCCACTATGTACAGTCATAATGCTATTAATCTAAGTGATACTTCCTAATTTGTATGAATTACAATATCTATTTCTGTGATAGAAGCAGTTTAGAGTTTTAATAGTTCAGAAGGTTAAACAAGGCATTCTGAAGAACACACATTTAGGTGTATGACAGACTGATAATATAGGTAATGTAAACTGCTTGTTACTCAGGAAAAATCAGACTGTTGGAGTTGGCTACAGTAGGCAAGAAGGCTTTTATTGTACTCAGAAATAAATGATATGATCACATCATTGCTAAGTTGTCTGTTATTAAATTTCACTTTGAGMAGGAGTTTGGACTAGATGAGCTCTGGAGGTCCCTTCTGAACTAAGTTATGATTCTATGATTCCATTGACAGTTACAGTGAATAAGTGTCCATTTTTATCTTTTAAAAAAGATGATGTTCATCCCAAGCTGCAAAATATTTTGCCTTGCTTTTCTCTGATTTCCCAAACGTGATAGTCTTTGATGGGTCTGTTCTTTATTCATTGACACCATTATATCCCTACTTCTTCTCAAAGTATTGACCAATGCATAGAGTTCAAATTGTGACTCCATAACTCTCCTCTCAGTAAATGAATCTTCAAACCTCTGATCAGGTTTATAAAGGAAAGGGTATGTTCGCAGCAGCACATCTGTCTGTGTTTTTGGATGTCTGCCCTTCACATTTCTGCAGTATCAACCTGTTATTTCTATACTTTGTTACTGAATTTTCAAAAATTTTGTTTTTGAATTTCTTTTAAATCTTTCAATTCTTTAGAAACCTTTTAGATTCTTTAGAATTTTTGAATTATTTTCAAAGGAGGCTTTACCGTCTAAGCTACCTTTGTCATTTGTCTCTATTTTCTTTCCCAGTAAACACTTCAGATAATTGGGAAGATTTAACAGACCTTTCTTATCACCTTTCTATTTTGTACATGCACAGACTCCTAGCAAATGACAGATTTATAAGCCCAGCTATTATATATTGGCAAAGAAAGATACAAAAGTACATTTGCACAGTTGGAAAAAGGCTGAACCCCTGTTTTTTATCGCTTATTCCACAGACACATCCATAAAAGTCCATTTGACACTCAAGCCTATTATTGAGTCAAGAAATCCCCCCAAAATTTCTTGCAGGAACATCGTAAGACCTCTGTTCACTCTGAATTTCAGTAAGGGTGCCTAATTGTTTTTTGAGTGTTCTCCCTATTGGTCTCTAATTCAATAAAACACTTTTTAAAGGTCTCTCCCTGTTTTGGAAAGAATTTTAGGTTCTACCTACACCTAAATGCTCTTAACGGATTGTGTCTGACTATAAGTAGGGCAGTGCTGTAGGTGTTGATCTGTACAGCAAAACAATTGGTGCAATGTTATACGTATTTCTGGCATTATACTTTAGACTAGGTCTAGCCTGGTGTCTTGGATTGAACTTCTGTTGGTGGTCAAAGCACATCAGGTGTGATACATGTCAGTTTAGTTTTATCTGAAGGAGTCCAGTTTGCACACTCCAAGACTGTAGAAATTGTCTTTGAAAGTGCACTTTTGATCCAAATGCTAATGTAGATGAGCTCTTCTTCTGTCATCTCTGTGACTCCTTTCCCTTGTTTTGATGTTAACCACATTACCTATCTTGAGCCTTTTTGACATATTACCTCTGCTAGTTTGGTGTTCCAGTTATACCACCACCTATTTTTCTTTTCTTCCTCTAAACAATTTATCACTTATGCTTCTCTGACCTCTCACTTTTTAGCCACATTCTCTGTCTGTCAGATTTGCTACTAATCAAGACATCAGTTCTGTCCTGGGATACCCAATTCGCCTGTACTTATGCATGGAAACACTCTCACTCAAAATCTTTGCCGTTCCCACCCTCTTTCCAAAACCCTGTCAAAACTCATGTCTCTAGTAATGCATACTGTGACTTGTGGCTCAATAATGGCTAGATAAGTGCCAAGCTAGGATAACTTAACACTCTAAAATATAGTTTTGCAAGAGGAATATAACATTGAGAGTGAAAATGTTCTATTTTTATATGTACCATTGTTAAACTTAGCATTTTTAATTATTTATTGTTACAGCTGGGACTGCAGCTACACATAGGTCCCTTTTCTGTGACACCTTTTCCCAGAATAGTTTCAGCTGAACTGCATTCAGCAGTGGGCTCAAGAAGCTCTAGTTGTTCTTCTGAGTGTGTGTTGTTTCACGTTGTCTGCTATGCTGGATACTCCTTTCAGACAGACAAGCAGTCAGTTTGTGTAATGGTTTCAGTAAGAAATTGTTTTGTCCTGTGGCAAAATGAAGAGATTTTATTTAAGCTCTTCTGCTTTGGTTATTACTCAAGTTTAACTTCTTGGCATGTTTTTCAAATAAGACAGTTTGTTAAGATGAGATAAATTCTAAAGTATTTAGTTTTTATCCTCATTTTCATGTTAATGCATTTTCTTCCATTTTACATAGTGGTTGTTCTTTATTAATACAAGTAATCCAAGTAATCTGCTGCTGTGGCAGCTGACAGTTTTTTATTGACAGTGTTACAGTGATGATTTTATTTCTGTTTGTATTGTTGCCCTATTGGAGGGAACAAAGGCTTATGGCTGTAATAGTCCTGGGTTCTAATTCTCGCTGAGCCTACATCTGGGTGACTGCAGACAAGCCACTTGACCTCAATATGACTCAATTAACCCAGCAGCAAAATTGGGTAAACATCAAAATCTCATTGAAAAGCAGCTGCTGCATCTAAATTGAATTGTCCTAAATTGCATTGTGACAGCATTGCCATTGGGTCTCTGAAGTCCTGAATTTTAATTGTTTTGCTGTCATAATGCTACATGAAAACAGCTCTAAAAAGCAAGCAAATAATGATGTCTTCATAGTTTTGCAATGACATTGCCTGTATAGTTAGTGGAAGTATTTAGGGCAAACCTATAAAGTGACTATGATAAATTCTTCCTACATTTTTTAAATTTTTGTCATAACCATTTAGATATATATTGACTTGCAAGGGCTATGTGTTTTTATTATTTTTGATCAGGTAACAGCAATTTCCACTTTAATTAATCAAATAGCTTTAAGGAATTGATTGATCTTGAGGGCAGTATGGAAAATACAAAGATTAAGAGAAGTTTTATGAGTTTTTAAAAATGAAAGGTTCAGTCTTGGGAAATATTTCATGAGAGTCATTGCTTCTTCCCTTGATTTGAACATGCCTCTCTTTTCCAGTATGCAATATCTCTTTCTTAAAGTATTTTTAGGCAAGGTGTTATATTTCTCGCTTGAGCCATGGCAACCAGACCTATAATCTTTTTTCATGGTATTTTTTTTCATGGGTGGCATGGGCCTTGCCCCTCCTGGTGCAAACAGTGATAATGTTTTGACAGGACCTGAGTTAACATCTCAATGAAAATTTTTTCATAATTTTAAAATTTTAAATCTGAAATATTTCTTTCTTTTTATTAATACATGTGCAGGCTTATCTTTTTAATGCAGATACAGACCCCCTATAGGACTGTAATTTAGGATATGATCTGCTACTTCCCTGAGCATCCCAAGGATCCTATGCTACTATGGAATCTTCCAGGATGAGCCACTTGGAAAATAATCAGTAGTAATACTGATCCACTATGATACACTATTCTGCCTTCTCTAAAAAATAGCCTTAGCTTATTCAGTTACCTTTAAATATAAGTTTAAAGCTGGACTTGTCACACTGTGTACCTTATTGGGAAACTATGGCTAATAGCAAACATATTCATGCTATTTTATCATGACCAAGTAAGTATTACACAGTGAAGTCAAAATATCCAATACACTGGATCCAAGCCAGGGATCCCCTTTTTTGTTATTTGTACACAGTTCTTCAGGCATTGCACTGTGGTTTTTACTTCCTGATTATCTTTTATTGTGAATCACTCATTATAATGAGTGCACTCATTATTTTAATTCATATGCAACGTATGCACTCAAGTGCCAATCAGTACAGCAGCAGGTGTTCAGTTCAGGCAATATAGCTTTAATATTATACTTGGCTATTTCCTAGTCTCCATTTTGGCTTTGAATTATGTCCAGGCCCCTTGTGAAAGGCACTTTTGTTAGTCACTTGATAAACTACAGAAAATATTGTTTCACATCATCAAAAATGTGCATTTTGTCTTTTCACCACTGTGCCCAGAGCTTCTAAGGTTATCAGTCAATTACTATCAGTCAATGTATTTTGTAAAAGCAGTTGCATGGGGGGAATGTGGTGCTTGTTTCAGCACAGAAGCAGCTTTATAGAGTGGAAGTGCCTGTGTGTGAAAAAAGATCTTATCGTTGTTTGCTACCAATGATCCGCTTAACTACAGAGCTGTAGAGAGATCAGATACCTTTTTATGTTCTGCGAGTTAAATAGAATGTCTAATTATGGAATTAAAGGGCCAGCTTACACCTAGCTGTACGTAACTGCAATTATTCTATGTTACTAACTATTCTACTATATTTACCAATTGCCTTGGTAACAGTATGATATTAACAGAAATAAAAATATATCCCTGACAGGACTTCCTAAGCAGCTTTTATGTTAACTCTGGGGGAAAGTGAAATATTTGGCATTTGGTCTCTTCTGATGCAAGAAAACCACTGTGCTTTAAAAAAATTCAATATCAGTATCTTTGGCATCAAGGACAAATAGATAAAAAGGTAGCTTCTAAAATTTCAGTACAGAGATCTTTAAAAATATCTTTTCTTTAGTAAAATAAACAAAACATAATCATTGTTAAATTTAGAATCAGTTACTACATATCGTAAATAGGAGAGAAGAGCAATATGGCCCTCTGGCAACCCAGAGTTCAATAATATTTTGTTCTGTGACTGGTAATACACATACAATGTGTTGGGTAATCTGATGAAATAGAAATCTTTGGTTACAAAGAGAGTCAAAAAAGGGACTTAATTTGGCCTGAATTTATTTATTATATAAAGCTACTTATCTAGATCTAAAAACATCGAACAATTCCAAGAAGACACATGATACAGCAAACCAGTTCAGCTTTGAATCCCTGCTCTGTATGGATACTTCTTGTAACCTTTCACTTCTGATTATTTTCCCCTCCTGTATGATGGAAATTATTGTAATGAGCTACAGAATGACCCAGAACCCAATTATCTTGTGCTGAGAAGTGTGTGGAAGGGGGAGGATGAATACGAATGTTTTAGCTGATGGTTATATCAAAGACGGAATAGGAAACTCTGTTCATTTCCTAACAGTTTCAAGATTGGCTTGATGATTTGCAGTTAAGATAATAGTGCCTTAAGGCACCTCAGTAGGTAGTGAATATATCTGTGACATTTTCTTTCTGTTCCTGTCCATCCATAACCACTGGGGTCAGACAACTGAGCATGAATGAGGAGAAAAGTGCAAAGAGTTGCATCATTTCCCTTATGAGTTGGGCACCATGCTTCTCTCTCCCTTTTCGCAAGTGAAGCTGGTCAGAAGGAGCTGCAGAGCAATTTTTTTTCAGGTCTTCTCACCCCAGGTTGAGGTGGTGGGCACAAAAACCCATGCCACATCTTCCATTGTTTGCCCCGGGAAGTGATCCCCCTTGAATTCAKAGTCCTCCCAGGGTGTCCTGGAGGAGACCACCCCCACCCATGAACTTGTGGCCTTGAGCTGGGGTAAGCCGGCTGCTTCCAATCCGCCCTTGGAAACACCTCCATGTACTGCTGGCTCTTGGGCTTCCTTTCCTCATTCCTGTCCTCTTCATCCAAGGAGGATCAACCAACCCACCAGTTTGGTGGGCAAGCTTCTGCTGCCTGCTAATCCCGTGGCTCTGGGAATGGCGTAATTTGCTTAGGAGTGTAAAGCAAAGACTCCTCTTGGAGCAGTAGATATGAAGTTGGGGCCTCGCTCCTGAGGTACCCCAGCTCAGGCCCCTGCTGCAGCAAGACCCAGCTGCACATCTCTGACTCTCTGCGACATCTCATTGAGTTTCTGGCTTTGATTTTCTCCTCCCCTTTTTATTTATTTCTTCTTTGAAACCCCATCATCTCTTCTTTCTCCTTCTGGCCTAAGAGAGCTGCCCTCCGTAGCCCCAAGGGGGAGATGGTGATGGTGGAGGGCAGGTGGGGAGCAGCCCACAGTCTCGAGGGCCACTTTTGTTCCCTTCTCATGTCCCATCTTTTGGCATCCCTGTTTTTCATTTTTAAGGCTCGCCCTTCTTCCTTTTTTCATATTTTTACCTCCCAAAATGATTTGGTTTCCCCAAGCCACGTTCCCTTTTCCTGTTTGAGGAGGGAGGGAGGATAATTTACTGTTTCTCTGTACCAGTTGATTCCCATCCCTAACTGGGAAAGTCAATAAGAGCTGCAGTCACAAGTGTACGCTTAGGGAACAGTAAAAGCAGAAGCAGCTGTTTTCATGGAGCACAATATTTGGGCACACAGTTCGAGGTATACAGTGAGCGTAAGCTTCAGCAAAAGTAGACAGTAGCCCAGTAAGTGAAGCTTTTTTTCTAGTGCTGATGACATTTTGCTGCTTTGCAGGATATCTTTTAGGATTTTAGTTGATTCAAACAGTAACTTCCCCTGTCTTAATGAAAATGGCTAGCATGTAGCTCTCAATGGTGTTTTTATTATTATTATTATTATTATTATTATTATTACTTAAGACAAAAAAAAACCAGACAAAAGTATGTAGTGGACAAAAACTCCTCAGATACTAGTGATTTTGGTACTTGGCTTTCTGGGCAGTGTTTTACAATGTATTCCCAAAGTTTTAATTTTCAAAAATGACTAATAGTAGGGAATATCTTCACTCTATTTAAACCATCTTTAAAGACTTTTTGTTCAAAAAATCAGCATGACCAGACTGCTCAGAACTGCCCATGTTTTGCATTTAACACTTGAACAGTCCCAAATTACTAATGACTTCTGAATATACTATAGCAAAATTTTCTTAACAATTTTGTTCAGAAGGGCAATGAAAAAATACCTTCAGCACCAATCATCATCAGTAACAATAATTTCTGATATACAGTATTTTTCAGATGTGGTTCTGCAGGTCTTTCACAAATGTACTTCACTTGTGCATGAATTGGGTAAGCATGGTTAAACAGGGGCATATGATAATTAAAGTGTTTTCCTATAGAAAATAAATTTATAAGTGTCAGTAAATGCTAGGCCTCCATTTTTAAATACCATGAAACCTTTAAAGTACAATGCATAAAGTTTCCTGACTTGATCTGAGCTGGAGAAGTAATGGAAATTTGTTAGCAATTACAGTCTTCTACTGAACTTTTTCTGATTCTTGTTAACAGTTAAAAAAAAACAAAACCCAACAGCCAAACAACCTATTCCATGAAGTTTTTTTTTCTATAAACATACATTTTTATGAACAAAGATTTTAGAATTTTATTCACTTTTGGAATGAATCCAATATTATTGAAGATTATGTATTTGTGTTTGTAAAAGATGAAAATTTCAAGTAAAAATTTTCCACCAAACTGAAAGCAGTGGGATGTAAGTATCTCCTTTTACAACTATTCACGTTCCCTGTTCTGATCATAACAACATTCTCATATCCTTTAAACTCCAAAGAAATAATACTCCCATTTGCTATATTCTCATTTGAGTTCTGCATTTGTGAGTTAGTGTAGTTTCATGAAAGTTCACTGATTCTGATCCTTAGTCTGCTGAACTTTGTGGGTTCTCTCCAACCCTACAATGGGAAATAAACCAGGTGCTATTTTTTTAGTCCATTTATATTTTTTATCTATAAAATTTAAAAAAGTTTCTTTCCTGTTTGTTCATTGTGGTCAGGTAAAACACCAGAGTCACTTTTTAATGGCTGTATGTGAATGTTCAGTATGTGAATCGTAAGTGTTAATAAGCACTAAATAATGACTTGAAGTAAATCAAAAGTACTTATTGTTCCATAGGTGCCAAACTAGATTACTTAGCAAACTTTCATGAACAAGTTTTGGAAGTGGCTAAAATGAGAAGGTGAATAAATAAGTCTAAAATTCACAAGTGAAGTGACTTTCCTCAACCACCTGACTGTATTTTGACTGATCATCTTCATTATGTTCATAAATATCTGAAAGAGCATATTCGAGTTCCTTTGAAAATGTTTTTCTACAACATAGTAGCTAGAAGTATTTTCAATTGTTTTAAAGACCTTCAACTGTTTAAAGACCTTTAAAGTGGTATTTTCTGTAATACCACTGGGGGTTGTTGCTGTTCAGCAGTATAAACAAGGAAGCTATTAAAAATAATTTAAGATATTTCCATTAGTTAATTCTTAATGACTAATGAGAATATTATTAAAACAGTATGTAAGAATTAAAGATCAAAATCTGTTAAAGCTTAAATCAACAAAAAAATCCTTCTGCATAAAAACATAATGTTCTTTAAAGCTATAAATCCTGCAGATCAATCCTCTTCGTTAATCAGTTAGCCAAAGCCAAACTTGTCGGAATGTTTGTACCTTGTAAAAATATAAGTACTACAAGATCATTAGGTCAATTAAATTCAGATCTTATGTATAACCAATAACATTTTCAATTCTATTCCCTTTAGGAGCTCAAATAAACTCTTAATGTTCTCTAAAGACAGGAAGCACACTGTCTAAAGAAGGCAAATACTACAAACTAAATAACTCAAGTCTCAGTTTCTAAAACTCCATTTGAAATAGATCTTGGTGCAAGACTGTCAATTTTAAGTACCTTTAATGCACTAAATATTATTGTATATTATCGAACACTTTATGATTTTTCATGTGTTTGCAGTACTCTTTAAGGCAGGGGGCAAAAGAGAACCTGAACCAGAGAGAAAGCAGGTTGCCTTTAGATATTTAGGTGTCTGGAACCCATTGCTTTGTATGAAGTTAGATCTATGTATCTTTTCAGCCCCATAAACCTCTCTCTAAATAATCTTTTGCAAATATATTTCTATTTTATCTCTTGTAAAGAAGTATTTGTTTTTAGCTTAATCTGGCTTGAAGTAAGCATGATTTCAGAATAAGTGAAATAATCTTCAGGTGCTACCTTCCAAAGGGTACGATGATCCTTAAGTATTGAAATACTGAGAGTCATTTATCAACTGCAACTGTTACTTCTGAAATGTTCTTCAGGATTCAAATTCTCATTAGAACATATATTTGTTTCTCAGATTTTGAGGGGGGGGGCATATTTATATGCTAGTACATAAGTCCTATACAACTTGCACTTAGGTAGAATTTAAAGTAATTCCAGGGCTATGTACAGTCATACATTTGGGCATTATTTAATCACTAGATGGCTTTACCTCCTTTCTTGTTCAGGTAGGTGTTTATACAAATGGAGGCCTTCTACTCATTCTAGGACTGGCCACTCTGAGATGCATGGTTTGGGTTTGGAAAGGCTCTTGGTCTGTTTCAGAACAACTATTAAGTTTTTATAGAAAGACATATAAAGACAATTTAAAAGGTTTTATTATGTATGCCATAAACTATAATGATGCTACGTATCATGCAAATTATATATTCACACTCCTTTTTAAAGTGTATGTTGTATTTCCTTTTCCTTTATGGTTTATTACATCATGTTAGTCCTATATTATACATGTCTCGTGATGCTATTCCACTATGCTATTGCATATTTGCTGAAAAAGTTAGTGGACCTGAGCTCTAGTCACTTTGAGCACTAGCAATATAATGATTACACTGAAAGCTGTCATTAAAACTTCACCTTTACTAGGAAACTGCAAAAAGTGCAATAAGCTGATTGTTAGTAAATGATAGATGGTAGAAGACTCCTAGGATCCTCGGATTAGTGGCAATAACTGTATTTGAGAACTTCCCACCCTGGAATGATGGGCAGTTGAGATCATGAGAAAACGTAATGATACAAAATGAGGAAATGTGGATACTAGCAAAGGAGTTGCAGTTGTCTTTCCTCAACTTTGGCTAAACAAGAGTAGCCATGTGTTTGTCAGTGTTTCTACTCATAGGAATGTAGTCTGAAAACAACGAAGCTTGCTCTCCATGGAAAATTTTGGAGATTAGGCGGCTGGTTATGAAAGGAAAAGATGCAACAGCACACCAATATTAATTACTCTGTTTCATACACTACAGTGAAAAAAAATCATTTCCTTTGTAGCATTTTTTTCAAAGGCAAATAGAATGTTTCTTGGAATTTTTATTTTGTATCAGTAGGGTCTAATAGCAATACATGAAGTCTGCCAGCATGAAAAATGTAAAAGATACTTAAAATGTTTAATTAAATTTAGCAATAAACTGGAGGCATGTATGACAATTCCATCTACTGGAACTGAATACAGATAGTCAATTTTTCACATTTCTGACTAAAATACTCTAGAATTGTATTCAAATGCTAGAATTCCCAGCCAGGTATGTGAGACCATATCTCCTATAATTTGGTATCTTTGAAAGCCACCTATTGGCTGGCTTTAGGAAACATTAGGCACAGGGATTCACAAGGAGTTTGGCATATATATATATACACACACATATATTTGAATCCTGGTAAAATCATTTCTACATAATGATTAATACTGCATTCATATTAGTGTAGTTTTTTAACAACCTAGCTGTGTCAAAGATAAATATACTTTTACTAAAATTTACTATCGTTTTCTTTTGTGGTATTCACCATTCTTGACTACTGTACTTAAGACTCAGCAAAGCCTGTTTCATTTTCAAAATAGGAATATTTAGTTGTTTTGCAAAACAATTTATTTTTGCCACTACGGAAAAATGTTTTGCTGGTTTTTTTTATATTATTATTTTCATTGCATTCCTGGATGATCAAGTAATTGCTAAAGCTAACTTTGCTTTTCCATCTGAATTTGGCAAGTTAGCAAGTTGTTTTTCTTTCGGCATAAACCATCCTGTAATGCTACTTGCTTGTGTTACCTTTAAAATTGTAGTTCTGTAAAAGTCCTTGGAGGATTAAGCCTGAATAGATACAAATATTGTTTGGATCTTATTATTTTCTTAAAATACATGAGTATTAATATTACCTTTCTATTGATGGGAAAAGTGAAAAGTGATTTGCCGAAGGGCAGACCAACAGAAGCCCTGGAGAAGAAAGAAAACAGAATAGACCTTGTGAGTCCAGTACCTTATTACCTTAAGCCATGCTGCTTCCCGCAGCATTTGCCTAGTTGTTTGCACTTTGAATTTCTGTATTGCCTTCTGAGTAGTTTCATGGCTGAGCTAGCTGCTGGTTGTGGCTAGTGGTCTAGTTCAGGTTATGGAGAGTATCCACCTTCCCCATACAGCGTAGCTTCAGCTACAAATGGTAGGAATGCTCTTCACATGGGTAACTCTAAAACATACATAAGTAGATGAATGGCAAAGCCAAAGCCAACAAAGGTTTYTGTTACTATTGGAAATGTTTGGTTTTCCTCAAAATAATTACAGATTTTTTTTTTTTCTCAGGAGTCCTCACCTTTTACTCACTTCTCAATTTTCCTTGGAGTTTCAGCTTGCAGTCCCTCAAGGCTTGTTTTTATAGTATGTCCTGTATGATTTTGTGTCTATATACACAACAGCTATTTTGAGGGAGTTGTATATGGACATATGGGTCTTTACTCTGTTAGCTTTGCCTAGTTTAAATAACTTTAAAATTCTCCTCAGCTTTGGTATATGTACTGTTTTAACCAGAATTGAAGAATTGTCAAAATTACATAACGATGCAATGTACTATAATACGCCTAAAGAAGCATAATTTTTTCTTGGCACCATATGTAAGAAATTTGGGTAACAGCTGCTGACACAGGCAATAATTCTCAAAGTGAGTTTTCCTCTCTGCTTTCAAAGCTGTTTTGTTTCATTTCTCCGAAAACAAGAAATTGAATAGTCACAGCATTTTTACTAATGTGATACTAAAAGGTATTTAAAAATGTTTTTCAACTAAGTGGGCTATCTTAGGATGTCTTTGCCATATCTTCCCCATATTTTCTGTCCCATTTCATAAATATGCTATTTGAAAGAGTAAATATTTATTCTAACCTGTGTCTCATGAGATGCCAACTTAATTATAACTTAAACAACCAGACAAACACATATTTTCCTCATCATTTCTGGAACACATTGTCTGCTACGTGTTGCAGTTAATCATGTTCCTACTTGCATAAAATATGTTTTCTGTGGCATCTTTTTGTGGATTTATTTTATAAACCAATTTAACATTATTTAAAGGGTTTTCATTTTTTTCTGTCCTCAGCTCTTCAGACAAAAATGCTGTTGGAAATGGGGATATTATACATTGGCTTCTCATAAATATTTGAGTTAAAGAAATAGTTTTCTTAAGAACTAGATTCCCTACCACTGTGCCAGTTGTAACAAGATTTATTTCACTTCAGGATATTGAAAGCTTTAGAGAAACAATCTGAGAAACTGCTTTGAACAGCAGTCTTAAGGCACGTTTATATGCCACAGCACTGGCCCATTGCAGAGTCTTGCCTGTTCGCCTGCGCAGCGTGGGATGATACGAATTTGGTCTGTGAGCAGCGTCAGCGCAGCTGCATTATGTCACATCCCATGTTTCCTTGAACAGAGGTGACTCAAGGGCCTGAGCACTGCATTTCTTTATACTCATATTTCCGATGTCAGCTCTTGTAGGCTGAGCTGATAGCATTTGCAGTGTAGTTAAACACTTGCGAAGGCACACGTGATACATGCGTCTTCTGAGCTGACCGACCTTTTAAAGAATTTAGTCCACCTTTTCTTCCTCCTCAGACAGGAAAGAAATTTATGAAAACCCAGCCCTGATCCAAGTCTGTTGAACTAAGTGGACAAGTTCCTGTTCACTGCAACCGACTTCACATTAGGAACAAAGTGACTTTAATCCCTTCCCGTGATGCTCAGGAGCTCAGTCATCTCACTGCCCGGCTTCGTCCAGCCTCCACCTCTCTGCCTACCTTCTGCTGCTCCTCAGGATATGAACAGTTTCAAATAACCCTCTAAAGGTTCCTGCTCTTTCTCTGCAGTCCATCTTTCCCCACTTGCAATATAAGCACACTCATTTTTACTTATTTTGTAATTTTAGAAAAAAGAAGTGAAATTAGCAAGTCTGAAAAAACAGGCAGCTTTGCATTTTAAATGTTCTCCCCCCTCCTTTTGAAAAGTTGATTCTTTTCTAGTGTAAGATTTTCAGTCATGGGCTTTCCCCTTATTTGTTTATACACAACATCTGAAGCAGGGAGGCCTGCATTTTGCCTGAAGCATTTTGACACTACTGGAATACAAATAAGGTGTTGCAATTCTAAGATTTGAACTATAAAGAAAAGCATATGTGATTTCAGTTTAAAATGGACGTGTAGAGCAAGAGACAGATTTGTAAACTGTATGTTCAGTTCTAAACATTTATATGTTCCTCCTCTGGATTATCTAACTGCGACCTTATTAAATAGATCATAAAGGCTAGCACACTCATTCAAGCGGCTTCTATTGGCTAGAGATTGAATGCATCCAAAACCTTAGCTAAACCTTTTAGAATTCTTGCTGTTTGTTTTTGTCCTGAATGATATGTCCTGTTCAGTCTCCTCTAGGGAGCGGGCCAGATTGTTTGCATTCAGTGTGACACAGCTACCTCTTGGGACCCAAGGCAGTCGCAGTTCTGTGCTAGTTCTGCTGTACAGCTGTACAGGAACACTGCTTGTCCTCCTTTTTAGTTACTCCTGCATATTACTTACAATACAAGATGCAATGAAATAGATGTTTCACAGATAGATGAAATGTGTTTTAACAGCAGCATTGCATAGTTACAGTCCTGAGGAGGATTGCTTCTCTGGTGGGAGTCATTTATTTTGGATAAGATGTTGATTAGAATTTTTGTTGTGCCTTTTAAATTTTTTTTATTATATTTACTAATTGCTCAGGTGGAACTTGAAAGGAAACTATGAAAAGCACCCCATATTCTGTCTATCAGTAGATCACATTTTTTATCTAAGGCTGGGCGAGAGCTGTTGTTTGTTGCATACTAGAGACGTGACTTTATACCGCTCCTTCCCTACCACAGTGTCTTTGTGCTTGCCCTACCGGTGCTTTGGAAAGCAATTTGGGATCCCATGGAGATGAAAGGTACCATTTGAAACCTGTGTCATTCTACCTTTATTTTTCTGTTCAGCATATTATGGACTAGAATTACATTGAAGGTGTTTTTGCTGTTGGCTCAATGTGGATTTAAAAAAGAAAGGAAGGAAGGAAGAAAGGAAGAAAGAGAAGGAGAGAGAGAAAGGAAGAAAGGAAGAAAGAAAGAGAAAGAGAGAGAAAGGAAGAAAGGAAGAAGGAAACAAATAGAAAGGAAAAGAAAAAAGTGAGAGCAAAAGCTAGGCCAAGCAGAGAAGACTGTAGCTGTTAAGGAAGATGAAGTGAGAATACTGAGATCAAGAGAAAGTGGCAAACACACCTTTAAAAATTAATAGACAGAACAAATTACTTGAAACATTAAAAGAGACAAATTCTGGCTTGGGCCAGCTGTAGGTAATGATGTATTTTATAGTACTTTCTCAGTGCATGGTGGCCTTGCATTTAATTCGAACTGTTTTTTGCAATGTAGTATTATGCTGTTCTTTTTCAAAGCCAGCTTTCCAGTCTTACTGCACTTTTTGGTCTTCTTCTGCCCTTTAATATTCAAAATTATAGTACAATACTTGGTGTGGTACATCAAAATTATGTTCTTGTCTAGGCCCCAGAAATGATGCTTAAACATCAGTGCTGCGGTCTACCATGTTACCTACATGTTGGTTGTCTCTTCTTTAACTCTGCAGAAAATCATGCAACACGTCTAATGAATGTACTTTCTGAAGATTACAGTATATAATAGTCTATCCAAAACAAAATCATTTTAAATGTGTGAGGATACTGCTGAGGAGGGTAATAAGATTAATAAAATACTCTTGAAGAATAAGCAGCAGCAAGAATTAAAAATCTTTTTTTTTCCCTTTGATATTCAGAATGACTTTGAGTGCCAGTAGTGACTTAATGACTTGCCCTTTATTTTGTCTGTTTTTTTTTTTTTTTAATCTACCCTGACGTGTTGCTGTTTGATACAAGCTCAGTCACTGCTTTTTAGGCTACCTCCTGCCATTTTCCTGATGTTATCACCCCTCTGTAACACACTGCTATGAATAACTTTTGTAGCGGATGAACAAGTGTGGAGAAATGACAGTCATACGAACTGATTGAACTGATATGCTAAAAATAAAATAGGAATATAGTTTTTGCTTTCATATGTTCTTTCCGCCCCCTTCATTTTCTAATTCACTAATTCAGAAATGGAGCTGATTACAGAGGGTTAATGTTCAGACTTTGGTTTAAATTATTTTAGTGCTATTTAGTCACATTATTATCTGGGAGGAGCGGGGATGTTGCCTTTCCATGTCTGTTTCTTCTCCAGAAAATAACACTTCTACACCTCACGGATGATGAGGCAAATGTATTACAGATTGTGAAACACTTGGCTGCCTTTGGTTTAGGAGGTCACAGGCAAGTTTCTGACTGGAGAAAGATGGTGTTTTGTGCTAAAATATGTCTAGTAGCAAAGTGCACACCATATGCTTTGGGTAGGGCCTTTTCTACTGGTGGTAGTGATGAGCTGTTCACTTTGACTGTCTGTCATTCATTACTCAAGATAGATAATTAGTCAATTATTTTGTGTGCTATATTCCGTGTTTCTTGATTGGATTACTGAAATGGTTTCAGAGAAAATAGAGAAAAATGAATCTGAATTCTCTTATTTGTCCTATCATGAGGCTTTCCTTTAAAGGAGAAAGAGAGTTGTATAAATATGTGAAAATTCATCTGAATTAAAGCAGCTACCAGATATTTGTGTGAATGCAATTTCACTTTCCTGGATGTTTGCATATAGTGAATAAAAAAGGGGTAATTTTTTTAATGGTCAAATAGAACAGCTGTTTTGAAATCCAAACTGAATATTCATAAACTCTCTTCCTGCCTTATTTAACTGATTTGAGCTTTCAAAGTCTAATGTTTCATCGGAAGTTGTGATGGAATTGTAACTAATAATCTTCCCATGTTTATACAACATGCAAACACACACATATGGTACATATACAGACATTATCCTGGTATTGGCTAGGTTTTATTGACAAAAAGATGATAGATCATTTAACGAATATTTCATTTGCTGACTTTATTGCAGTTTTGTAAGAGTCACTGTTATAAAAATGGGGATGACATTTACATTTCTGTTTAATTGCTGTGGAGTGAACATAAAAAGATAAGAGAGCCAAGAGAGCTTATTAAAACTGGAATGAGGGCAAGTGATAAAAGAATGATATTTTAGTGGTGCTGCAGTAAGATCTGTCACTCTCCCCATAAAACCAATCTTATTCTTGCTTTTTCTGGGGGAGGGAGAGAGGAGATAGGGTTTACATAACTACTCTACTTTTTTCTTTCAAGTCTACACTGGACAAACAAGGTTTCAAAGCCTGTTTAATTTGTGGGGCAGGTGGCCTCAGTAACCCAGTGGACATTTGGAGAAGAACGTGATTTTTCTTTGCCCTGAGGTAGCTACACATAGAGTTTACTCTGCCTCTCTGAGGGATGCCCTATAGACAGATCTTTGAATTCCAACACATCCAGTGAGATTTGTTAATTGAGAATTATATATTAGCTCCTAAAGGAAGTCTTAAAAGGAACGTTACATAGGTTGAAATGTTAAGCGTTTGAAAGTTGGAAACACGTTGTGCATGTAAATGAGCTAGGTTCACAGCGGAAGATAATGTATAGTAATGGAGCTAATAACTGCTTCATGCTGTATGTGCACAAGAGGTAGAGCTAAAGGAATATAAGCATCATTTAAGTCAATACTTTCCCAATTTTTGCATGAGTGACATCACAACTGATGTACTGCTTTTAAAAATAATTCCTAAAAAATTCTCCTAGTTTTAAAACATTGAATTCCTATATAAATGGATATACATATGCAGCATGCCACTGTGGTGACTCCCTTCATCTGCTTCCCAATCTCATATGCCATCTTGCAGTCTGAAGCCAACACAGATGATCATTTTTATTTAAGCCACAAGACTAGCTGTACAGGGAAGCTACAGCAGAAATCTATCTTAGAGGAACCTATATGCTGAAAAAGGGGGCCTATCCCGTTCCTGGTTAGCCTTTTAAGCAGCAGATTGCAGGGATGGTAACTGCTTTGTTAACAGAATAAGCCCAGTTCTTCTGGGTGTCTGATGCAGCCTTCAGTCGCAAAGTAATTATGAGCTGTCAGTGAACTGATATGGGAAGCAGAACTCTGTTACATAGCTTTTCCTACGAAAATTTTTCAATTCTGTTCTCTACGGGGAGATTCATGGCTCCTGATATGAAGCTGTATTAGCTTGCTACAATTTTGAGAACAGCTGCTCAAATAAGTAAAAGGTACTCAAAACAGGACTTCCTTTTTGGTGGTCTGTCTTGCTTCTCTGGAATTGATAGCTGGCAGTGAATTTAGAAAGGAGGGCCAGTTCTCTGAAATTCAACATCTTTCTGGGGCTAGATTATAAATACTTAGAGCTGAGATACAGTCTCAACTGTTTGTAAACTGAAGTTTGGCATTGGGAAATGGCCCTTCCTCCAAACGTACATTTTGTTTGAATAATAGTGTATGGTGATACTTTGCAGGGCAGCCTTCTAAAAATAATAACTTGTGGAAATAATCACTCTACTAGTTTAGCTTAGCTAGGTAGTTTGCAATGAGAAGCTGCAGGAATAAGGATGAATTAAATACTTTATTTCTATTGAACCTCCATCTTGCTGCAATGAATAACATTCATATACTAATCATCCTTATAAGTTATAGGTGCATTTCAGTTATGTTTGTTTATGTGTTTTTGCAGTTGCCCACACTTACTGTGAAAGAGTAGTATCATTAAAACTCATTCCAAAATAGAGATAGACTAAAAGAACAGATATGAAACCAGGACAGGGATTTTCATACTCTGTTTTCCTACAAGCATATTTTAATGAATAAAAACAACTTTTTATAACTATCTTTTTTTTGTAATAATGGACTAGTTTGCTGTCATGCTAAACCATTCTTGGTATAGTACTGCTGCTTATCTAAGCTGTCATATGATAAAATTGATGCTTCCTTTTACATTGCAATATATATAAACATATTTCTGAGTCCTGGTCTTTATTCCTAAAGCTGCCATGTTACAGAGGTTTTGACTGCGTTGTGAGAAAAAATTTATTCATTCCTGGACTCACGTATACATGCAATGTATAAAAGTTGCACTTACTGTTCTGTTTCTGGTATCATGGCCTTCATTTCTGAGACTATTTACATTTCAATATATATATTTATACTTATTTGGTTAATAGCTGTACTGTATCCATTGATAATTTGTCATGGTTGAAATCCAAAAATTAGCTACTGTGAAAATGATTTAATATCACAGGGAAAAGTCTGTAATTTTATGTGAATCTTTAAAGAAGGAGCAAATGATTTCTTAAGGACTGAACATTTTTCTTTTGTCAGTGTGTCTTACAATAACACCCTGAGTCTGATGTTCTTGCCGCTAATACCAATGACTACGTGTATAATGGATAAATCTGTCTCTGTAGATTGAAGCCTGCAGGACTTCTGCTATTGATCTCAGTAGCTGCAAGATTTTCTCATAAATTTCGACCAGCAGAAGAAGCAAGCAGAATATGATATAAGGCCTTCAAAACCATGCCCCCCAAAACCTTTGTGTTGCATCAGTGGTTTGTGCAATTCAGCAAAACCCTCTCCTTGCATATCTTCTTCGGTATACTACAGTCTGTGCTCGTAGTGAGTTTCTCAGTATTTCAGTTTGCCCTTCATCTTTCAGTAATTGGAAGTTGAAATATTTATGAGTTATTTTGCTCTCTCCAGAAGAAGGAGAGAGAAAAATTATACAGAAAGCTCTAATATTATGAAGTAGCCGTTGCTGATCCATAATTACAATAGAAGATTTCCCATAACAAGCCCAGTTAAAAAACAAATAACCCTTAAGTTGCTCAAAATGAAAGCAATTTTTCTAAATTTTGTATTGTGCTCTCCCTTCTCACAGTACAAAATTTCTGTGCCATGTTTGGCAAAAATTAAAGCATTTAAAATTATACTATCCTGAAATGTTGTCTGGCATTTGCACTAATATTTTATATTTGTTTTATTTGTAGTAGCTCCTAAAATGCTTAGCTTAGAAGAGCAGTATTTCTATTATTTTCTTGGCCTCTATAAAAATAAATGTTTGGAATATTTTTTAGGACATAAAGAAATTATATGGATACATGATAGATGTTTATAATGAGCTCCCTAACATAAACAAATGTATTTTTCAATAGATGAGAGAAGAAATAAAAAGTTTAGGTACAAAAATTCAAAACTGTGAAATTGAGCATTGTTTTATACCCTAAAAAAGGGGTTATATTTTGTGATGTTTAGGAATATTCAAAAAATGATTTTGCATTTTTTGTACATTTGCTCTGAATTTTGGAAAACTTCAGAAACTTGATAGAAAGCAGTATGTGATGCATTCAAAAGTGTTTATTGCTGCACTCACAAACTATGAGTACTTTTATCACAAGATCACATGATTTTTCACATTTTGAGCCAGATTTGAAAATCTTCAGACTGAATAGTCAAAAGAGAGTCAATCCTTGCTAGGAAAAAAAAAAAAATTTGCAGAGAGGCTTGGTAAGAGTCCAAGAGAGGGACTGAGGGAGAAAAAGAGACCAGTAGAAACAGAGGCTGCCTATGAACAAGACTCAGGAGGGAAAAGCAAAGGAGGCCTAGAAGACGCCTGTGGATAGTGCTGCCCTCTCCCATCTTTAAGAGCAGGTTGAGCCCCTTAGTTTAAACATAAACGTGCTGGTACACAGCCTCCTCCCATAGGCGTGGTAGCAAGGCTAGTCAAGGCTAGCAAAGGCGGTTGAGGCTGATCACCACAAACACGAAGCCTCGGCGAGGGCTGGAGGACCAGTGACAGGCGGAGGAGCCCCAGTAACACAACCGGTGTGAAGGGAGCAGCCCGACCCGGCTGCTGCCAGGAGAGCGACTGGTCTGTCAGCTCCGGTGGGAAACCTCTCCCACCAAGGGGAGTCAGTGGGAGAAGTTCCCTCCCTGGGAAGACCTTGCAGGCTGAAGGCGTATGGGACTCACTATGAGGTGCTGGGGGGAGAAGGCATTCAGGATTATGCAAAAATTATTTTTAAGGGGTGTTTTAAAGGGATTGCAGGAATGTGTGAGGCTTGTTTAGGCGAAGGACCAAACTTCGGGAAAGTTTCCCTTTTGGGAAGGTAATCAAGGTGTATTGGGGAGAACAGCCATGGGAAAACAGAGCCTAAAGGGAAAAGAGATAGAGAGAAAAGGAGATAAAAGGCCGTCCTGTGTAAACAGGTTGCTGATCAGTACACTTGTCTGAGCCCTGCAGTCACATTAAATCATATTTCTACCTGTCTTCTCTGTGAGTGTGCTCTCTGTGCCGAGAAGGTGTTGGTGCACGCTTGTGCACTTTGCACTGCCCTAGCTGGCGAGGAGGATAAAGTGTCCGAGCGCCAGCATGTGGAGTGGGGCTGCGAAGCTCAGGGACTCGTGCATCCGAGTGCCAGCAGCTGGGGAGAGCAGGGCATCGGGGCCAGGCACTGGGCAGGCTGCATGTCTAAGGCCAGCCCTTGTAGGGATCCACGTTGTGTGTATACATATGTATATATTGCACTAGCAGACTTGAATGCTGATCAGCTGGCTAAGAGGAACAGTATTGGGTTGTCCATAGTACACATGTTTGTGTGAGTGCAGTGTGGCTACGTGGGTGCCAGTAAAGGCACTGTTTTCTGCATACAGCCAGCCACCTGTGTGTGGGCACGTACACACCTACTGGGTATTCGTGCTCAGCCTCGCTGCTAGCTGAACCTGGGGCACAAATCTGCAGCAGCCTCTCACCTAGTGGGCTACCAGATTGAGCTACCTCTAAAAAAGCCATTAAGAGTGCAAGCATAAGTCATTTCTGAACAAATGGAAGAAAAGAGTTATCTATCAAAATTGTTCTGAATATTAAAATGCTTGTGAATAAATATGAATTCATCCATGAAATATGTAACAAAATATTTTATCAATACAGGAATTGACAGGTTCTCTTTGCTCTTCCCCACTTCGAAGAAAACATTTTTTGACTGAAATAGACTGCAGAAACAGTAATATAAATCAGAAAACATAGCACACAAATGACAATATCGTTTAAATGTTCTTTTGGGGAGGAGTTTATATATTCATTCAATTCTCTACCAGTTATACAAACTGATGGTAGGGTTTTGATCCACAGTGTATTTATAAAGCAACTAAACTGTGACATACAGCCATTCCTATATTTACATAGTGGGGAATTTGGGGTGAAGGTGGGTCATAAGGTACAGCAAACAGTTAAGCTGGCAGCWCCAGCCTAACCGTGTCCTGCTACAGAAGGCAGCCAGACAAGCCAAAGTAGAAATTCTGCATTGCCAACAAATGAAGTTCCTTTTTATGACCACCAATAAACGAGATGTGGGACCCAGACAGTAGTTATCCCTCATGTGTCTAGAGAGATTTGTTCTGAAATGTACTGTACAAAGACGCTGACACTTAGTAAAGGTTGGGTCTGGGTCTAATTAAAAAGACAAGCCAGTAAGTTTCAATTATTTGAAATTTAGCCAGACTTGTTCAGTTTAACTTTCAAATCTGGGATGTGAATTAAAATGTGCAAAGCAAAACTCACTTTTGTCAGACTAAAATAACTTATGCAGGTGTGCTGCATACAGCTTGATTCAGGTAAAATTATTCACACCTGTCTCTGTAGAAATGCCTTCATACATTCATATTGCTCCTGTGCATTTGTCTACATGGCTTTGGATTTTCATGTCTGGATATTTGGGATGATTCATGCTTTGAGGACAAGAGGCAGCAGCAAGTTTGAAAACTAAAATAAGAGTGAAAATATATAGTTATGGTGTCTGGCACTTGGCTATGCCCAATACTCACACCGCTCTGTTCATTGGTGTAGCAGTAGATTCGGTAGTCTTTTTATTTTTCACCTCAGACTTATTTACCATGGTGGCTGATAATAGTATGAGACAAAGAATAATACAGTTTCATAAATTTGAAACTTGAGGTTATGCTGACTGCTCAGATGCGTCACACTCTGATTGGGGCCTGCCACTGAAGATGGAAACCTGGCTTTTGAGAGCAGTAAAGGTGCACAGCTGTTGTTGGTTTTTTTTTACATTATGTCAAGAAGACCAGGAAAACAAGAATGAATTTATTTTGGGATGCTGCAGAAAAGGAGAATTACTCATTCTTTTACACAGAGTCTCAACTCACTTGGCTTTGAGAGTCTTGCAATAAAATATACCCTCCCTTGGCTGTCCTAACCACTTCAAAAAATTAGTTCTGAGGAACTGCTGAATAAAATTTACCTAAAATGCCTCCCTGTGCTCCTTTTTCTTTTCTGTGAAGTTGATTATTTTTATTCTTACACCATGGGAGACCACTGACAACATGCAGACATGTGCATCATGTTCTCAGGAGGCATTCCAGAAAGTCTGAAGGCAGCAGTTCCTCTTGCAGGAGGTGCTTGTCAATGTCATGAAAAATAGTGACATATTGGCTCTTTGGTGCTAGCAATTTTATGGGTTTGATTACTGAAAGAGTGCTTTGATGCTGGATATATTTAGCATTTTTAGGTTTTGTTTTGAACATGTGGACAAAAAGATGGTTTTCAGTATATTTAAGGGCAGATAAGCAGACTTGAAAGAAGCTCTCGAAACCCAGCTAAGAACTGACACAAGATTGGATGGAGGAGGTAGCTGGGGTTGATAGAGTTGCTTGTTTGCATATATTTGGCTTCTTGATATGAATGTATTATGACTACAATTTGAGTTCTGGTTTCCATTTCTTGAACTCCCAGGACTCTGATCTTGAGTGATGGCCCTGAGGAGGATCAGAATCAAGTCTTAGAGCTCAAAACTAGAGTGAACTAAAAATGTTTATGGTGTGAATACAGATCACACTGAGGCAATTTTTGGAATTTATTTGGTGGTAAAGCTGTTCATATGAACAGATTCAAAAATAGTTAATGGATAAATTGCCTATGTACTTTAATATGCTCAAATGAAGGACACATCCAAATTATATTAGTAGTTTTCTTTATTGATCTTGACAGATTCTTGAAATCTTGTTCCCTTTTCTGCATGCAAAATTCTTATTTGGGAATTCAGGATTTACTCTAATATATTTGATTGGAGACATTTCATTAAATTTTCCCTCCTTCCTAAAGTCCTTATTTGCTAGCAGGTTAAGCATTGTCAAAGACTGGCTTTTTGGCAGAACATTTGTACTTCCACTTGTAGTTTTGGTTAAAGCTGCACGCAGCAGAGTTCTTAATTTCATCTGTAGGATGTCACACTATTTGAGAGCACTGCTTCTCTCTAATCCTGCTTCTAGTAGAGAAGACAGCCTGGTTTCTGAAATGCTATATCTCAGTCATAAGTATCAGAATTATTTGCCTTTTAAACTGAGAATTGTAAGGCAGTTATAGTTGAGAATTTACAGGAGTTTCAAAAAAAGGCATCAATATGTTAGGAAATATTTAGTATTAAAGCCGTCACCTAATAATAAATGTGATTTTTTTTCTCTTGTTTAATGTCTGCTCTGAAGTATGTCATACTTATTCCCATTTTTACTGGGTAGGTATCGAAAAGAGTTAGGGAGAGGATTTCAGAGGAATATTATTTGTGTGCAAATGTCGTTCCTCTAATGTTCATAATAAATATAATTGGCGGATAGCTCTGTCCATATCTATCTTTAATGAGTAACTCTGATAGTGGAACATGATCCCATTTAGAAATGAATGCACTCATCCAGAGATAGGAAAAGATACATGTATATATAATCATCCAGAAACAGGACAGATACCTTCAAGGGATATTTTTTATGCAGCTGTTTAACAGCTGAACAGAAGAGGCTAACTTAGCATTAGAGACAAAACTATAAGTTCTCTCATCCTCTGGTTGAGCTGAGAACTGTCGGTTGCTCCTGTGCTAATTCATCAAGCGACAAGAGAGAACAGAGGGAGAAGCCATTCAGCACCCTTTTTGTTTCCAATAACGCTTTCAGTCTTAGTAGTACTAAAAAAAAGAGGCAGACTGAATTTGCAAAAGGGAAGATTGGGTGGTACAGATGTTCCCATAGCTGATGCTGTTCTGAGTCACCAGGCTGTGATGACACCCGTGCCGGTGCTGCTCCTGACATGAGGAGCTCGCTTAGGTGCAGCTGCTCTGGCACGCACCATTGCACCAAATGGTAGAAACCCTTTTCAGGGTCTCTGGCTTCAGTGAGTAAGCATTTTTTTCTGTCTCATACCCATTCACTCTCCTACCAACTGTTTCTTTCCCTTTTATATAAATTCTTGAAAAAAGTATTTTCCTTTAGCAGCCCCTTCTCAATCTCCCCCACCTCACCCCAGCCAGTAGAAAAACTGGAAAGCAGAAACTTCATGTAAAACAAGCTATAAATGGGACAAATAAGAACCCTCCATGAATTTGTCATTTTCCAAAGGAGCATAGTATTGCATTTCTACTATTCCATCATATGGTGCCAAATAAGGTTTTAAATTGACTCTCCCTCCTGATCACTGGTTCCCAACAAAAGGCAAGTGCCAACATCTCCTGAATTATGAGGAGATAGTCTACCTAGAGGGATATCATGCTAAAGTACTATCTCCCTACTGCAGTAGGTAGAAAGCTAAAGGGATTTACATCTATAAGGGTATACTTGCACAGCTCTTCATCCTTCTGTCTCCTTTGGGTACATATATTGATCTGCTGCAGAGAAAACATTTAGTATCGTACGGATACTTCTCCATTTTAGCACTTTCATGATTCACTGGCTCAAAATTTCTTGCCTGATAATCCCAGGAAGCCTCTTTAAAATGAGTAGATAACTTAACACTAGCTTTGTAAGTAGTACTAAATATTAAATATGCTACTAAATACAGACCAGTGGTAGTCCATATTGGACTCACTGTGTGTATATACTATGTGTGCTATAACAGCTTTTTGATTGACCGCAGCTTTTACAAGCAACTCTTAAGTTTTTTGCATGCAATCTAAGTAAGTACAATTCCCCAAAGGAGTTCATATACCAAATATTTTGATAGAAAGTCGTTTTAAAAAAGGGGGTTGTCTCTCTTAATGTATAACACATAGGTATTGTAATAATATACTTAAAAAATATAAATGATAACTTTTTAAGTCACATATTCTCTCTGATTTAGTTTTACAGTTGCTGGAATCCCTAAGGAAATTTTATGTTTTTTTATATATACATATATATGCATTCCTATAGTATATGAGTATGGGAAATTTCTTTTAAATGTATCTGAAGGAAAGCTTTAACTTTAAAGAAAATGTTTTATGGGAAAATTAGTTAATTTTATGCAATTGTGCTTCCATGTAATTGCCAGTACAAGTTCTTGATGCAGATTATTGTCATAATTTTGTTCAAGCATTTTATTAAGAAACTGAGTTTTATTAAAATGTGGAAATCAATGTCAGATTGATTCCAGTTCTCTCAAAGAAATAAGTTTCACCCACACTTAAGACAGAGAAAAGAAAGAAATGTCAATAACATAAAAGTGTATACCTACATATATATATATATATATATTTTTTTTTTCCTATCTTACTCACAAAAGAAGATTTAAGGTATTATAAGGATAAGAAAATTGAATTCCTTTTCTTAAGGCTAATTTGTATTTCATTTTTACTTTCAAGAGCAGCAGTAAAGGCCTTTCACATCAGTTGGTCTTTCTAACATGAGGAAGGCAGGGCTCTGCCCCACAGCAAAAATTTCTGACAGACTTCGTACTTTGGCATTCTCTTTTGACAAGGTTGGAGAGGAGAAGGTGAAACTTGGGACTGCAGTGTGTACCAAGTGTGTTAGAAGAGGATAAAAGGTGAAATTTTTGGCTTCTGTTGGGGGAAGCAGGCCCTAAAACGCATCAATATTTCCTGGTGTGACTAATTTGAACATATTAAAACAAGTATCTTGCAGAGCACTGTTATTCAAATAGTCCTGGAGGCTCATGTGCAGTGGGTTATTTCATAGTATCATGCATATAATTAGGTGACCCTTGAGGGAAGAAAACAGTGCTTATGTAATTCAATTGAGGTCAAAAGCAGTTTTCAAACTGGGTTGGCCCCCAGGGGTGTGGGAGCAGGAGATAATTTCTAAGGCACGGCAATAAATCAGAGGAAAATTCCATCCAGCGTCAGGCTGCCGCTCCCTGCGCTTCGTCTCTCTTTCTCTGCTCCTGCGGCGCTGCCCCAGCACTTGCAGTTTGGGCAGCTCTGGGAGTTTTGTGAAAAATGCAACTGGTGATTCGCCCTAACAGAGCCAGGGAGTGTGGGAACGAGCAGTCCCAGAGCTGGGGGCCAAAAAGAAAAAAAAGGGACGCTTGTGTAGAAAGTTTGGAAACTGCTCTCCTGAACAAACGGTTCAGAAGGCACGGACAGCTGAGGGCATCAGACCCCGCAGTCCAGGGGACCTCCCCACGGCTGACCCTGCTGGCTGCACTACAATATACTGGCCCTCCTCCCTTGCCGTGCCACCCGAGGCCTCAAACGTGTCCTCAGACAACCCCTGCTTCCAGCTAAATGCTCAAAAATTGTTTGTGAGAAAGTTTTAAAGCTCACAAAGAGCCTTTGGAGCTGCTGGCCAAGAGCACAAGAACTAGCTTATCAACAACATGTTTTTGTTTTTTGCTCTTAAAGGAATACTTTTCTCCCCAGCTTTCAGGCATCAGAAGAATTCTAACAGAAGTTATTTGGACCGAAAATGGACTGATTTGTTTCTAGGAAAACATGTAAAACCTCATTAATGAAGCTTTGAAAAGTTTTCCCCGAAAAGGGATGGACCATTTATAGAAAGTGGGTATTGGCAGCAGTGGCCAAGTTTAGATATTAAGATTTAAAATATTGTGCAGAAAAGACATTTCCCAGACTTCCTTTTTTAATGTCAAGGTTAGGAGGATTTGGAAATAAGATTCGTTTTCCAACTCAGCTTGTGTGATGAGGGGATAAAAAAAGAGATTTTTTGTTTCCTGTTTCTTTGTTTTGTTTGTTTACCCTGGTAAAATTGCATCCTAGCATAATATATCTCAGTAAAAATAACTGATCTCTACTAATGCAAAACTTGCAATTTTTCCAGTAATGTTACTGAAAGGGTAGAAAATGAATTTGCTGTCACTGTATACACTGAAAGAACATTTCTGCCACCAGTTAACTTCCTGATTAGTCACTGTATTTAATAAGCCCTGAAAAAATCCAGTGTCATAACAGGCTGTGTACTACAAGTATTACATCTCTTGGAAATGAAGGAGAAATAAAGGGCATGCATAGGAATACGAAGGTTTAAGACTGATGTCTTAAATAAAAAAAATTGGTATTGGGTCTTGCTGCATTCTGCAGGTATCATGATTGCATTATGATTCCGTGATGCTTTATTTGGAAGTGCAGAAAGACGTTTTCTTTCCTGATGAACAGTGCCAGCATCTGAAAAGGTCTATTTGTCCTGTTAATACTTCCTTTGAACTCTGCCTTTGTAGACTAGTTGAGGATAGTCTCATCCTAAGTGCCTTGGATGAAATGAACCGTTCCTTCAACCAGAAAGCAAAATGTGGCTGCACTCCTCAAAAGAAAACAAAAATAGGGGCTGGTGAAAGTTCCCTCTTCGGGGTGGCCCTGTGTGTGTGTGTGGGGGGGGGGGCGATTTCCCTAAAGGCGCTGCCTTCCCGTCTCAAGGGCGGCGTGTCTCCAGTATAAGTTATACTCCTCTAAATTGTCCTGCTGATCACACCATTGCCCAGGAGGGTACGCAGGGACCAGACAGACAAGGACGTGGCCGAGCCCCTCCCAGGCTCTGCCATGGCCCCTCTGATGAGGGATGATACCTGCGGGAACCAGGTCGCAGAAATTCCCGGGGAAAGTCTGTCTGTCAGGGCCGAAGGGGAGCTCTCAAGTTCCCTCTTTATATTCAATGCAGAAAAAAGGGGAATTTCATGAGTGCAACCCATCTGAGCCATTTAGAGGTCTATTTTGTAAAGAAACTGTCCTACAAGTACCTGGTTCTCTAGGTAATTAATTCAGATGTAGATGTCTATATTGTAAGTGCTAAAGTTTAGAGAAAACTTGTTCCATGTCTGTATTCTTTCATCTGTTTTTTCCATTCTGCCTCCTCTTCCTCCTCCTCCTGTTCTTTTCTGTCTGAAAAGCTTTTATATGTTTTCATATAAATTGGATTTAAATGGATTTGTTGTCTTAAATAAAAATACCAAAACTGCTGTTTGCTTGTTATTGTATGTTTTAGGTCTGAGGTTTTCAGTACTTGAAAATCTGCTTAATAAAACAGGTAAATGAAAAGCTGCACTTGCGTTGTAGGAACAGATTCTAGCAAATTTTACACCTCTTCTGAACATTTGTGACTGGGCAGATGAAAAACAAATTGATATGTGGCAACATGTGACCAGTCTATTAGCTCTTCTACTTACTCTGTTCAGAAAAAGGCAAAACAAAACTGAAACAATCAGGTGACCAGTGAGTTAAAACATAATTAGCTTAGCAGCTACAGGTTTCCCAGTGCCTTTTTTCCTAAGCTATCTCATCACAGTAGATAGATTGACTGAGAACAAATAAAAACATGAGATTTGACATGCTGAAAAAATCTCTTTTTTAATATCAAGATTCTTATTTTCTGACTCTCCCTGTCATGCATGCTCTTGACTGCTACAGTACAAATCTGTAAGACAGATTTGCATTGCTGTTATAGGCTGTTTTAAATTTAATGGTTCTACACAGATGTATCAAATCAAACAGGATTGGAGTTAAGATACATTGGTGTATGCATGGAAAAGTAATTAGTAATATCGTGGTACTTGAACTTAAGTGATTTTAAATGAAATAGAGTTGTTACTTCTTTAAACATAAGTTTATTTGGTAACATCGTACAGCTAAGCCTAGTTAGTGATAATTGTTGGAACAAACTCTATTAGTCATGTATTATTAGTGACTGCTGGTATTTTGTGATGGTTGTCTTCATTATCCATCTGTATCAATAATGAAAAAGGGTTCATTCAGATTAATTGCTCTCCCTTCTTTTTATAAACACCAAAGTTAACAGCTTGGTTGAGTCTCTAGTATATTAACAGTGATTAAACAGTGATTGAAAATCATACTGACTGTGAGTTGTTACAGCACTGTTGTGGCCTCCCATTTTTAGTGTTTTTTATAGAAAGCTTACATAGGCTTTTAATTTATTAAATGATATATATAATAACAATGCTACACAAAACTGAATATAAAAGTAGGGATTAAAATATATGTATCTTTTTTTTTCTTCCCTGAAGGAATCATTCATTGTATTTGCATATTGTCAGATGTAATGACACTTCTGTATAGGATTAACTGATACCACGCTGGACTATGTACAGTAATATTAAAAAGAAGATGGTTGGGAATTAACATGTTTTATCAAAACAGCTAAACTTTTTGACACTACTATCTAGAATTTCTCACCTCTGCCTGTGTATTTTTAAAAAAATATTTAGTTTACCAGAATGCTAGAGAAAAGCAGAAATAGTCTTTTACAGGGCTGCAAGCCTCTGAAGGAATTAATTTCAAAATGGATTTGACATTGTTGCAACAGTCAGTGCTGACCAATGTTTATTTTCAAGTGTTATTTTAGTTCTTAATTAAATATATGGAGGCGTACATAAATATAATTAGATTTATCTTATAAAAAGGTCAATCCAGTCTTGGAGCTATTTGGCATTGTAGAATTTAGAAATCTCTGAAAGATTTCATTCCACGATTTTTCTTGTGATGATGCTAAAGTTGCTGCCCCCATGTGGTTTCTTATAATGGCAAAAATTATACACTTGCATCCCCCATCCAGCCTCATGGGATTCTGTGTTTTCAGTGGCATGAAAGTTCAGCAGTCTGACAAGATTTCAGGTAAAGTATAAAGCTGATACACAGGGTGTTCCCTGATCACATCTGTTCAGTAGGCCCATATGCAACACAGAAATGAAATGCAAAGCCAAATATATATTTTTTCTCTATGAAGTGATAACTCCATCTCATTTTATTTCTCTTTTATTTGTTATTCTACCAAATTTGAAGGAGATACTTTCCATGTAGTCGGTTATTGTTTGGCAGGTGAAATATAGATGGAATGAAAAATGCAAAAAAAAGCCCACACCAAAACCCTCCAAAACTATAAAAAGAAAAAAACAAGATATGTATAAATCAGGCTACACGAGCTTTTTCTATTTTGTATACTTACCCTTGAAACCTCTTTGAAAAGAGAAATGAGATATACATTTATGCTGTAAATAGAAAGAAAATTTTGCTACATTTCTAGAGAAAGATGGTTAATCTATATTCCTAATATTCTGCCACAGATAACTGAAATTTAACTGTGTGAAACTTAACACCTCATATGCTGCTATGAGGAGTTTTCAAATGCCCGATTTTACTTATTCTTAAAATTGTTTTCAATCTGTGTGTCTAACACTGGATTAATATTATATGTTAGTAGTTTAATATTGAAAAGAAGATTAATAATCTGGTTTTATGAAGCTGAAGGATGTTTGTGTCCTGTCTTTGTAAATTCAAAACTTCTAGAAAACCTCAAAGAAATTAAAACAACCAACTATTCTAGGTAACTAAGTAACTAAGATTAACTAATCTTAATAAAAAAGCTCATCCCCAAGCTTTCTTCTCCTAAACTCCTTTAAACTTGTGGAGTTACTATTTGTAAAAACTTTTCTCTGAAATTTGACAAGATGATCTATATCCATCCATGGAGACACTGGAACCCCACACAGACTTCTGCCTCTTCTCAGTAGAAAAAGAAAGGCAAAAAAATTTCCGTTGGAAATGAGATTTTCAGACGTACACTTATATTATTTGTACCCAATAAGCAACTACTTCACAACTACTTGAATAGACAAGATCTCAGCCTTATATTAATCAATAGAAGTTCTGTATTTGCAAGTCCTTTCACCATGCAATATTCTTGCCAACAGTTCATTGTTTCTTCTCTTTACTACATAATTGACTGGTTGTGATCAAAAGTGTATTCCTCTGGGATATTCTCATAATCACAATACTTGGTCCAAATAAAAATACCTTCATATGGAATACTTTTGTCTTTGCTTTTCCCAACTTGAAAAATTTATTCAAAATCAAATACTTTGAGAATATTTAGAGAATTTAACCTGTACATCCTGTTAATCTGTAGGTCTTTGGACACTGTGGTTTTCCTAGGTATTTTGTGACAAACTTCACAAGAGTTTTGTTTTCCTACATATAGACAACAATGCAGGCATGTACTTTAGTAGGACAAGCCCAGACTTTTCCACAGAGTCTTTTCTTTATGCCCTCTGATTCCTCTACCATGGGGGTAGAGATCCCCATGATTACAGTGGATTATGATTCTAGTCTAGATACCTTAGATAAAAAATGTCTCTTTGCTTATTGCAGTTTGACCATCTTCTCTTCAATTAAGAAATAATAATGAAATGTATATGAATATTTCCCAGCATACATCTGAAAAAAACAACCATCATTATATTTTGCTTCAAAATGTCAGAAGGTTTGTTCAGCTCAAAAGTCTAATTATCAAATACTCTGTTCAGGCAAGATGCTAAAGAGCAAGTCTTTAGTTAAACAATGTAGTCATTCCCCATCTGGTGCTAACAAATGCTCCAGACCTCTGCGATGCATTGGTTTCAGGGTTCAAAATTGGTAAAATGCATTAAGGTATTAAACCTTGTCATCTTTCTGTATACAAAGTTTTATAGTTTTCACAGGAAAGATGAAATGCATAGAATATAGTCTAGAGAGGACAGGCTCAAATCAAACCCTTTCTCTTTGATTCAGTTGAAGAAAAGCTTTAATAATATTAGTGGTAATATTGGTGTTGGTAATCACACTGATGCTATAATATGGGTTATGTAGGTAAATGACCTAGGTTTCTAGGTTTTATTCCACTGGCTCACTTTTATTTCTAATTGCATAATATTAAGAAAGATGGTTTTAAAAGCAATGAGTACTGCAGTTCCTTGAGCTGATGAATGAATGATGGTCATAAAGCAGTTTCAGTTGCTAAGAATTATTCTGAGTGTTAAATTTTTTTTTGTAGAAATAGTTACTTGCAATCTTAATTTTTTCAGGGACCGGTCTGTCTGATGAATTCAGTTGTAAAGTATTCCATAGACCCATCTATTACAAATTGCTATAATTCCATTTAATTCAAGGAAGATAAAGCTGTATATAGCAGTTGAGAATCTGAGAGAGCTATATATCATCATTGATCTTATTTCAGAACACACAAAATAGGGTCAAAAGTTAAGCAGAGGCATTAGGGGCTTGCTGTGAGTGCTGGGTCACTGTCTGGAGAAGGAAAAAATTTTGTAGTATGGCTGGATTTGCGATTGTTTTGTGCATCTCTTTTCTACTTTTTTCTTCTTTCTATCCAGATCTCCTCTTTGCTGAACTTTTCTTTTCTTTACACCGTCGTTTCACACTTCACATTCTTCTCTTCTACAAATTTAACCTTATTCTTTTAGTTCTGCACATAGAACTTTTCCACTCTTCACTCTGTCCTGTTCCTCTCTGTCACAGGATCTGAATTTCAAGGTGTCATAAGATACCCAGTATGAATGTACTTCTATGAGAGTTTCAGATCAACTAATATTAAGGAGAATCAGGTAGGCATCCACTGGTGAAGTGGATATCAATTCAAGCAGAGAAATGGGGTGGGTGAAATGCGGAAGCCTTCTGTTCTTATTTAGACAGATCTTTGTTATTCAGTACTCTGTATGCTTTCGCGTGGCTGCTGTACAAACAAGAGAATAAACAATATCTGTTAAGAAGTGGTGAAGCTTTGATTCAGAGGAACTATAGGAAGCTGGGCATTAGCGCAGCTACCCCTGGGATACAGGGGAAGACATGGAGAAGTTAAGTCTTTTACGCATTCTTCTGTCTTATCTTTATCACAGGCTTTCAGGTACAGATCCTTTGCTACTGGGCCCTAAAAACATATGGACGATGAATGGCAAAAAAAACAAAAGACGTACAATGGAATCAACATATTTAGCAGATACTATTGCTGTTGTTTTTACTTTAATGTTTATAGACCAGGAATATACAAATAACACAAGTTAGGGTGCAGACTGCCTTCTGAGACCATGTCAAACACAGGGATAGCTGCTGTCATACCATATGAAATAGTTTTTGTGTATGAGAGATGACAACTAACGATTTTTTTCTAGTCCTAGTGAAAAAGTTGATCTTGTGGGCAAGGAAGGGGAAATATATAGAGTTCTAGTGAGTTACTTACAATGTTTTTGTAACCTGTGTGATTTACACTGCCTGAAAGTTTTTCTAGTAGCTGTCTCACAGATGACAGGTTTTAGGCCAGTGTTGCTTTCGAACATAGCTGCCAGGTCCTAAAGGCCTGTGGCTCAGATCACCTTGGAGAGTGAAAGGAGAAAAGTTACTTGCAGCACTTGCTCTTAATAAATAATGTATCAAAGTTTCCACTGGGTTATAAAGTACACAGTGAATAAAATAAAATAAATACACAGAATCCAGTGATGTAGGGTATTTTTGTTTAGTTTTGGTCTGGTGCCTCCAGTAAGACACACAAAGAAGATTTCCTTAGCTCTAACACTAACATTTTTGACCCTCTGAGGCATATGCATGCTTGCTCCCAGGCTCTGCTGCCTGCTGCACATTCTGCTAGCTGGGGGGCTCCACATCTACTCAATCAGTTACACTCCAGCTGTAAACAGCAAACGGCTCACCTCTTCCTTCTTCTTCCTCACTCCCGCCAGGGGACTGTTTGAATTTTCATCCTGTTTTTCTGATTCTGTGAGTCCGTTAGTTTGGTTTCCATTGTCCATATTGTTTTATTGTGCTCTGCCTTCTATATCATTCTTTTTGAGTTTGGTTTCTTCCCAGCAATCTTCTTTTTTCCTGGCTGCAGGCTTGGCTTCTGACGCAGAATACCAGATGGAGTCGGACTGACAGTGCAGTTAGTATGTGGAGTCTCAATAAGAAAGTCTATGTCACCTGGAGGCATCTGGAGTTGTAGGTTCCTGTGATGATACTTTAGACCCTCGAGAGAAAATTCTGTTAGGGAACTTAGTTGACTAGTATCCAGCCAAAATGTTTCCGTACTTTGTATCTGATAGCTTAGGATGTAAGTATTTTAAAGCCCAGTCAAGTTGTGCTTTTGCCTGCAAAAGGTTTTTATTCATATGGCTCAAATCATAGACGCTTACAACTTCGAATCATTAAACACTAAAATCCTCTTCAAGCAATGTGTTTAAACCTTCTGAGATATTTCCAAAATACCTCTCTTCCTACAGAGTAGGAAGCCTAAGTTGCATCTGGTAAAGGATCTCCTATTGCAACGGAAACGTGAAGGTGCCTCAGAAGAGCTCTAGCAATTGACATTGCTGTTATTGCAGAACAGAGCCCTTAGTAGACCAAAACATAAATTAAATGTTTGTCCGATTTCCTCTGAATATTGAAGGAAGATGAAAACCAAAAATGAAAATTTTCCTTAGCTAATATCTTCAGAGAAATGGGATTGCAGTTAAGTGCCTTTTTCCAGGCTTCTTCTAGGAATTTTTAAACCATGAGACTCAGTGATCAAACAAAACATAAAACTCAAACACATGGAAAAGAGTAAAGAGAACATCTAAATGTATGCGATAAATATCCAATGCTTCCCTACATATTTTCCCTGTCATCCAATAGTGTAGCCCTGTCATATAGTTTGTGTACTCTGCTCTTGACCCTGAGAGCTTGGTGGGTTGCTGAGACCTTCTCCCTGTTTCCAAAGGGTTGGTCTTTCAAGAATACAGAAAGAGAATATTACTGATTTTGAAAAACTGACTTAGATGACATTTTATGATGTCCTTAAGCTACAAGTAAATATTCCAAGTAGCACCTAAATGGAGGAATAATGTAATGTAAGGTACAGTAATGCAAATGTGTTCATTAAAATGCTGAATGATTCTGACTTGCATGTACATGTAAGAACTGGCTCTTAAACAGCTTAAAAGTTGAAAGAATGATCAATATTCAATGAATACCTTCTTTGCTTTGGGTAAAGTTTAGACAACTCTATTTTATTTATACCACCAGATTCCTGAATGGAGTAATAAATTATAGTTAGCCTTAACTTATAGGGATGCGATTTTGTTTGTTGTCCTTACATGTCCTGAAATTATCTCTATAGCTTAGGGTCATTCAGTTCCAGAATCTATATTTCTAAGAGTAATCTCTTATAAAGTAGTTACTTATATCTTCCTTTTCAGGTTTATATTTTCTTCAGGAAATGGGACTGTCGAGTGCTTTGAATGAAGTCTCTCTTTCATATTTTTCATTCTTAGAAATTTCTATCACCCCTTCTTGAACAGGAAAAGGAAGCTTTTTAAGAAGTCTAAAGAGAATGCAAAAATGTAGCTATCTTTCAGAGCGTGCCCTGTCAGATACTTGACTGCTGTAAATCAAAGATCAGCTCATAGAGTCTGAGAATGAAAATAAGTAAAGGAATGTTTTCTGAGTGCTCTCTGCAGGACCCTCTTTCAGCAGATTAGGGGTCAAATGCATTTACAAATCAGTAGGAGAGAAATCTTGCATTGTCACAGTGTGTTCCTGGGGAGTGCTCAGCTTCAGACACTCTCTTGCTGCCCATCTGGAAATGAAAATGAAAAAAAAAAAAAACAAAACCTTTTAAGTAATTTTGGCTCTAAGACTAATTAAAGTGCATAGTGAAATGTGGGAAGCAAAACAATGTTCCCTAGTCTCTGACTGTCTGGCATATCAACATTCAGCAGCAGAGGAAGTAATAAGTTTCAGGATAGAGCCCAAACTAATGAAGGTTGCAGATAATGCAGAAGTAACATTTTGGCCTGGGAATATGGGGATTGGAGGCTAAGGTAAATAAGTTAGCAGTCCTTTAGCTTAAAACATCCTTTTTTTCTATGACTGGAAGGGTTACAAGACTCATTTTAATCAAAGGCTGCATAAAGGTTACCACTTCCACTTCAAAGCACGCTCAGATCTGATGAATAGGTGGCTTAATATCCTGGCTCGCAGTGGGATGCCAAAGTCTCCCTTTGGCATTAGCCTGCGGTACTACAAAATGATCTCTTCACCCAGAGAACTGTTGTAATAGTGTTTGTCAGCAAGATGGTTGTCGTGTTTCACTGGTAAAGACATGAAGCTTTTATTGCATATTTGCTTTGGAGGAAATTGTCCTCAAATAAACATTATAAGGACAGTGCTGTTAGAAGGAGTCTGAGGAAAGGGAGAGATAAACCTTCAGTCATAGAATAAGGCCAACAGCGTCTAAATATTGTATGTAGTGGCTGAAAAAGCAGCAAAATTATGATGAAAAGCTACAGAATACATGCAAAATACAATGTTTTATTTTCTCTCTCTTGCTTGGGATTAAAATAATGACTTAAAAACAATGTCATGTGCATTGACATTTATTTTTTCATATTAGACTTTTATTTCTATTTTTATTGCATTACAGAAACTCCACTTACTGTATGAAAGTGTCCATTTCGCTGACGGTGGGTGAAAATGACACTGGACTCTGCTACAATTCAAAGATGAAATATTTTGAAAAAGCTGAACTTAGCAAAAGCAAGGAAATCTCATGCCCTGAAATAGAGGATTTTTTATTTCCATTTAGGGAGCCTGAAATTCTGTGGTATAAGGTAAGGAACGCAAGACATTTTTTATCTTCAACAAGATATTATGCTATGTTCTGGTGATTTTCATGATCTAAATATGATATGCAACTTGGATGGCTTTAAGATTTGTTAAGAAATAAACACCAGAATAGCCACCAAAAGGATAGGAAAAATGAACTAAATGAGAAACAGATTCAAATTCTTTCTTGGTAAACTTCAGATTTAGTGTTTTGTTAATATCCATTTATGGATGTCATAAATAACTGGCAGCTTTCTGCTGATGAGAGGGCTAAAAAAGCCAGTTTTGCCAGTCTGTGCTGGTCTGATATGCTAAGATACAGTCATGTAAGCTGTAAGTACAGCAACTGCTTGTCCTATACCAAGCTGAAGGGTATGTTTCCAGAACCTCAGACATAAAATCTGTTTGGAAAAATATAAATAGAAGAGCTGCGTATGTTATTATCTGAACAAATTGCTTGATTTTTGCAACACAGAATTCAGCAATGACTTCCTAAAATTTGGTATTGGCATATTAGCTTTTACTTGAAGTTATCAATACTTCAATAGTTTTCATTAATAACTTTATTTCAGTATTGTATACTGATTTCTAGATCTTAAGGGTCCAGTTCCAGAAAACAGGACTGCCTGTGGGCAGCTTACTGTAACATCCATGCATGGCACCTTGAGTTCTGGGTTTCTTGCTGTTTGCAGAAAATAGTCAGTACCCCAGTGTTGTAATGCATACAATTTAAAATCCCCCAAAAGTTCCATAAATCTGAAATTAGACTGTGTATTGAGGAATATCCTAGTTTAACTATGTGGTTGTATGCATTCTAATTATTTAAAAAATTTCCTGATAATGTACCTGATAACATTATAAATGCTTCTAAATATGGGACACAAGACGATGTTATCTAATAGCGGTGAAGACTTGTGTTCTATAAGGATTCTGGCTGAATTAGCTGATTTAGAATATCTGAGCTGAGAGGTAACCAACTGTTTGCTTATATTTGTCTTGGATTTTATATATGTAATACAATACATAACTAAAAATTTATCAAATTTAAAAATATGACTGGCTTCTCTAACAATAGCTCAAAAGCAAGTCTTAAGAGTCATTTACAGCATTGTATGAATGTGCTCAAACAAGCTCTAATACTTTAACATTGAAAAACAAGCCCTGAATGCATAAACAATGATTATGCTAAGCTAATCAAGTAAAATATTTTATGACAGTCCGTCAGAGGACATTATGTCTCATGAAAAGCATCAATCCCCATTTCTAATACCTTATGAATATATTGGTTAGCAATGCAAAGATGTTTAGAAAACTTAGAATAAAAATATTCCAAGAAACTTTTTCAAATAACACCTAGGTTATTTAAGTGAAATCAATTTAGGGAGCCAACAAACATGCAAACCAGAATGTATATTCTCTATTATTTCACAAAATGTAATATTTTGGTAGTAAAAATTAAAATATAGAGTCATTATTTTTTGTTGATACAGAACTTACCTATTGTTAAGAGTTCAAAGATTTGATTCTAAGATGTTTTCAGAAAGAGATCTGCAACTCATCCTGTTTCTCCTCATTCTCATCTTTTTATATTTCTCTCCATTTTTTAATCATCATTTTATTAAAGCAAACAAACAAACAAAGAAACAAGCCTTTCTCCCCTGCAACCTGTTGCTATTGGTAATATAACAATCACAGATCACAGATATAATTGTAAGAGCAAATAAGTAAATGAAATAGGAGCTCCTCAACAAACTGACGTCAAAGGAAAACGGCCATAGGAATCACATCCTCTTCTTTTTCTTGTCAGAAGGGCAAATGTTATGTCATTTAGTCTTTTTTTTTAATCAACACTAAACTAAATGGAATGAGATATTTGAGATATTTAGTGTATGTAAAATTCATGAATATGTTAAGCTCTTTTGTAGCCTTCTTCGTTTTGAACAATACTGACAGTAGTGGTCCAGTTTAAGTATAAGAACATAGTCACTGATGTGTTATATTATCTTTAAACAGGAATGCAAGTCAAAGACGTGGAGACCGAGTATTGTGTTTAAAAAGGACACTCTTGTCATTCGGGAAGTTAGAGAGGATGACATTGGAAATTACACTTGTGAGTTAAAATATGGAATCTTTGTTGTCAGAAGAACTACGGAGTTAACAGTTACAGGTAATTGTGGGCCCTTGCTATGTTATATATAGGAAAAACATTGAATTTTGTGATTTGGGATGTATTTGAGACATTGTATCTACTTAAACCTCTTTTGCATAAAACACTGCTATATGCCTAAGTACGAACAGTTAATATATCAAGCTGTCCCGGATACTTCACACTAATATGTGTAATATTTTGAACAAGTCTTGATTTTTAGTCTGTTGCAAAAGTTCACAGCGAGGTCATGTTTCTGATTGGAAAACAGGGACAAGGAACAGGTAACTTCAGCATCCCTACCTCTAATGGAAAATAAGATCATGAAGTTCATCATACTTTTTCTTGTGGTTAAATGCCTTGGGACATAAAAATACCTGTACTGGATCAGATCAAGTTAAAAGTCTGTTTAGCCCAACCAGGTGACTGCAACAATGTAATGGACATTTAAGGAGTACTGTCTGGACAGTGTGTGAATGAAGCATGGTATCATTCTTCCTCTGATATTCTCTCCCAGCTTTCTGTGGCTGGTAGTTCAAGAACCTCCTGATCTCAGTCATCATGTGTAATGGTTACCAATTAACCTATTTTCCATTAGTCTGATTATTTTTTTTTTAATCCATTTATCCTTGGCTTCAACAACAGTTTGAAGCATCAAATTTCACAGTGTAATTATGTAACATAAACAAACTGTATAATCTTGCAAACAGCAATGGAAGAAAATGAAATTAATATAATTCGCATTTAAAGCTACCATATCAATATATAAAATCCATCATAGCTGAAAACAAAAATATATGCTGGAATAGGAATGTCCAGAGCTGGAGAATATTATGAACAGTCTATTAACTTCTCCATTCTTCACCACGTCTCTAACTTCTGTTTTGTAAAAACATAAAGACTATAGCTGAACTTACACCTAAGGTAGAGAATTAACCTCTGCAGTTATAAGATGACATTGGAAGACAGGAGTCATGATCTATGTAATGCTGTGTAGTTCCATGTCATATTCCCTCAAAGAAGGCAAAAATAGGATTTTTGGGGAAAATGATGGTTATCTGGATTCATATTGTTCACAAAGGTGCTTGCTCGTGCACCCTTTGAAGCATCAAATAAGCAAAAGAATTTTGTAGAAGGAGTTCTGTGGCTTTTTCTTGTTACATTTGAGCAGCCAATATAGAAATATATTGCATGCTGAGAATTAGTGACTGCATTTATGTTGTGCATTAGGTTGAATTGTAGCAGTTTCCTGTTATGGTGAAAAGTTTGCTTTCTATTCTGAGGTATCCCATTTGCCCTCTACATTATCAGAAATTACAGTGAATTATGGTTTGTAATTTTCTTCTAGTAGATTAGTCTGGCAATCATATTGTTTATGTTGTTTTGAGAGAATTCAGGTAATCAATCATATTTATTTAAGCTCAATAACCTGGATCTCTTCATAATGTTTCTTGTATACGGAATTGATTTATTTGGTCAGTACAGACAGGCAATTACTGTCTAGTGATTAACCTCACAGTAAACATCCATATACTCTGTTTGATTGACTCTCATATGAAAAAAGCAGAAATAGAGTCCTCAAGAATTTGATTTATACCAGAAGGAGGTTGTCAGTTATCTAATATATGATGTATGGACTCAAACGGTACATATCAGTCCTCAGGTGATCCCTTCAATCACTGTAGATGGGGCTCCACTGCACAGCATTATTTAAAGCAGACTCAGACTGGCAGAGAGGAGAAAGAAAAAAGCATCATAACCAGATGCATCTTACTGTTTGTACTAATGATTTTAAAAAATTAATTCATCACTTGTGGTATAGGTAGGAGTTCAGTGTTTAATGTTTAACTAGATAGAGACAGAAAGAGACTTGGCTGATTTTGATGTGCTAAAAACGAATGAATGCTTAAGGAGGGAAACGTACAATTTCCAAGTCTGGAAACCCTGACAGATGTAAGCATAACCTCCAAAGTAGTAAACTGCTTTGGTAGTACTGTAGGTCTTCATACCATCTTTATAGTATTATGAGACTGAACAGAATAAACAGACTTATTGATAGTACTAGTAATTTTAAACTACAGCGGTGCTTATGTCTTGATATGACTTTTTAGCATTGCTTCATAAGAAGAAATTCAAGCTTTACATGCCTGTCTTATTCTTTGTCTGTGCTGGAAAAGAGCTTACGTTTCCCTTGTTATATGTTCAAGACTATATGGTAAAACATACAGGGCGGGCAAGGGGTGTTGTTTGTTTGCTTGTTTTGAAAAAGAAATTAAACTTTAATTTAAGAATTAAGAAATAAATCTTGCAGCCAAAATAAAAGTAGCAAATTAAACTGATAGTTGATTACTTTACTGTATTAATCAATGCTTATTTAAAACTAAGAAACTGTGTGTCTTTTTGGCATATGATCTCTTACATGAGAAGAAATGTACATTGGAGTAAAGCGTATACTATTGACTAATTGTTTTTAGAGTAACAGTGGAGCTCTTTTCTTTGTTTGTTTTTTGCCGTTCTTCTAACTCTCCCATGTCTCCAGACAGTATTGATAAACAAAATTTTTGTCAGCTGTTGCTAAGAACAAATTCCATCAATAAATCCCAGCTCCCCAAAAAGTCAGAAAAACATTTCTAAGACATTTGAAATTTCTATGACAAACATTTTTTATTTAAAATAAAAGAAATTCAAAAGTATGAGTAAGCAAATAGTTTTGAGAATTAGCAGTTTGTTTCATACTTTCCATAAACTTTTAACATACAGATTGGGGAACTTGTAAAGTGTTTATCAAAATGAGACTTATGAAAAATAATAACTCTCTGTATTCATTAGCATTACTTTGTCAGTGCTGTCCCCCCTGCTCCCACCATGACCATGCACCCATGGTTAGAAAAGACAGTCACTGAAAACATTTCCATTTTCTGTGTGCTATTTTTCCGTGTTTATGTAATTAAGACTGCAGCTTGGACTTCTACCTTTCTTTTTGTAATGAGAAAAGTTTTTTCTGGAATATATCATGGTTCCTCTAAAAATAGAAAAGAAAAACCCTCTGATGTGAGAAATCCATGAGCCAGATGTTTTGTATGTGTAAATCCATATTATTCTATAACAGTTGAAGATCCACCTTCATGCATTATTGCCATTGCCTAAGTATGAAACAAAATGGTTAATTATTTTGCTAAGATATCATAGGTTGGTGACATAACAGGACTCAGTGTGTTAAACTGGGTGTAGAACTAGACTGAAACAGCATCCTTCCCTTTGCATAGTACAGGCAAGGAGAAAAAGGCAGAGTATCCAGAGAGTAGAGTTGCACATTCATAGGGATATGTTCCAAAACTACAGTTTATCTAACATTTTCATCTTCCTTTGGTTCTCTAAAACTCAGATAGAAATAAACAAGATAAAAAGGATCCTTTTGCAATCTAACATTATTTCAGTGGATAGCTTATCTATGAACAGTTTATAATGAAAACTTTTCTGAATATTGGAAATTAAGTTTGGGGCCCAAGCAGTTATTTGTTCTATAAATCAGATGAAAAGAAAAAGCTCTTAAGACCTCCTGAGAATGATCCTTTGCTGCTTCTGTGGTGTGAAAATGATGCTAAACCTTGTTTTCATAGACTTCTTGTGCTACTTTACACAAATAATTTATCTATTCTTTGTTTCTACTAAGGACAATTGAATCTCAGACTCTAAAGACATGTGCAATACCTACCTTTAACAGAATGGCAGAACTATTACTGAGGTGTCATACATACTTACATATGAAGAATATGTAATCCTGTAAATATGTCATAAGTACACTGACATTCAGACTGATCTGAAGTTCTTACTGATTTTTAAGACAGGAGTCTGTTATTCTTTTAATAAAGGAACAATAAACATGAATCTTTACAGAGATGACTTAAGACTATGTGAAAAAGGATAGAAAACATTTTACTGAGCTTATAAAAAGTCTTAAAAGCTCTCTTTCTAATATTGCACATAGGAATGGTGGTAGAAGGTAAAACATCTTCACAAAAGTTTGATGGAAGAGCAGGGCAATATGTATAAGCAACAGCAATAGCAGGAAATGAGGTAGCAGCTCCTGGATTACCAAAGACACCGAAGATGAGCCAGTTATACTACTGGTGACATGGTAGTAGTTTAGCTTTCTCACCTCTCCTTCTCGCCAGGCAACTGTGGAAGATCATTAACTAAAAGACCCTCACCCTGTTTCTACACAACCAGTTTGGCAGGCTTGCTGTTTTCTGTAGGGAAGCCGTTATTATTACAGTCCATTAAATTCTGGATATAATTATACAGGAATTTGATCTCCAATATTGATGTTTTGTATGCTTGTTACGTTAACTTCAGCACTTCACACATTACATACCTATATGCCTAATAGTCAGACTTAGAATTAAGTTAAGAAAAAAAATGAAAATGTTTTGAAAAAGATCAAACTCACTTTATAGGTGGTATCCATCTCATCTAACTATAGCTATTGAAAATCCCTAATCCCTGGAAAGAAAGTACTTTTTTCTACCTGTTCTAGAGTGAGGAAACACACTCCCCTTTGTGGCTTAAATTGTATGCACTGAATCCCATTTTAGGTACACCTTTAAAGTAACAACCACAAAATAATGACCACTTTTAGTCATCACATTTTTGGTTTTATGAAAAAAATCTTGTTAATGGCAGCCATGTGAGGTATATTTTCCTTACCAAAAATAAGTATATACTTTACTTTCACTTCAAAATATGATTTCATCTTAGAATAGTTATGTATCTGGCAGTTTTCTATTAGGATATCTTTTTGTTTTTTTAAACTTTAATGTTGCTTGAAAGATCTGTATCTTACATTGGAAATATATTATCATCTAAATGATCTGAATCAATTTCCATTTTCTACTAGCTTCTGACTTAGAAATTATCTACTTTGCAAAATACAAACTATGCACGCTGATTCTTACAGCTTGTCATTAATGAAAATGTTCATATAAGCAACATAATTGGTGGTTCTTGGTTTGTGGTTATGTAATTGCATATTAAAAAAAGTGCTGCGATGTACTAAAACATCTGTAGACATCTACACCTTCAGACTGCTAGCATTAGCAATTTTTTCCTTAATATGTGGAATTTTAATAAAAGGTGTATCAGCTCCCTGTGACAATCTTAATTAAGGACATGTTCAGACAGGGGAAAGGTTCATATTTTAACAGCATGGTATTAATTTAGTCAGAATGCATAACATGGGTCAAAAATACTTTCCAGCAGTAATTTATTTTAGTTAAATGTTAAGGTGATTATTATTCTTTCTGTTGCCTGTACTACTAAGATATTGGCAAGCACAAACTCTTCCAGCCTTCACAGAATTTCATTCAGGTCAAAGGAAGTCCAGCTTGAGTCTAAGAGAGAATGTATATGTATCCCACTGCAATAACAAATATTTGTTCTTGATGCACATGATAAAGCAAACAGACCCTGTCAGCCTTGCAGCTGGAGCATTACTTATTCAATTCTTCCATGACTTTTAAATGTTAAAATATTTTTTCCATTCTGTTAAAAGAAGTCCTCATACCTTGCAGATGGAATCAGAGCTAATCAGCAGGTTCTTATTCCTGAACTCTTTTCTCAGAGACACGCTTCGTTGTCTTTATTCATTGATTAGTTTCCTTAAAGTCCCCTTGAAAACAACTCCTACTGGAATGAGAACGATTTTGGATTTAGTGATTTGAGCATGTTCACCATCAAGCTACAGTAATATTAAATGTAATGTAAATTGATAAGAGTCTTTTCATTATTGGCATTTAGCCTGCTTGGTCTAATTGAAAACTGAAAATACCAGTTTATTCTTTCCCTCTGCTCTCCATGACTTCTTTCTTCGCTAGGTTTGTAGGCAAAAAGTGTGGGTTAGATGAGTGGACAGTGAGGTGGACTGAGAACTGGCTGAATGGCAGAGCTCAGAGAGTTGTGATCAGTGGCACAGAGTCTAGTTGGAGGCCTGTAGCTAGCGGTGTCCCCCAGGGGTCAGTACTGGGTCCAGTCTTGTTCAACTTCTTCATCAATGACCTGGATGAAGGGACAGAGTGCACCCTCAGCAAGT